>NC_049905.1:14959025-15189544 GCF_001411555.2 Juglans regia | reverse complement strand
ATTTGTTTAAGAATTTGGAATAGTCCATCCAAGCTACTCATGTCATCAACTAGTAAAGACTTTAAATCTGAAGGAGGAAATTGATTAAGTAAACAAACAATTTCAATTGGTGAAAATTTAGTAGTAGCATGAACACTCCAATTATATGTTAACTCAATGAATGGCAAACAATACTCCCACAAATGTTCATGAAGTACATCTAAAGTTTTACTCGAACCAAAATGACCACTCCAATATGCATGCTCAATGAATGGCAAATGATACTCCCGCAAACATTCATGCAACAAGTCAATGAATGGCAAATGATACTCCCGCAAACGTTCATGCAACAAGTCAATGAATGACAAATGATACTCCCATAAACGTTCATGCAACATGTCTGAAATCTTATTTTCACGAGAATGACCACTCCAATTATATGCAAACTCAATGAAAAGCAAATGATACTCCCGCAAACGTTCATGTAACACGTCAATGTATGGCAAATGATACTCCCACAAATGTTCATGCAATACATCAATGAATGACAAATGATACTTCCACAAACGTTCGTGCAACAAGTCTTTGAATGGCAAATGGTATTCCCACAAACACTCATGCAACACAACAAAAGTTTTCCTTACACCATGGTTACCCAACAAACCAGCATGTCCATCACACACAAGCAACTTACGCATAAAACTAGTAGGCACACAAAATCTATTCATTCTAAACAAGTACCAATCTAGTATATAGAACTTACCAAAAGATGCATCCTCACATGTTCCATACACACTAGCAAAGTCATCATTATTAGCATGCAATTCCTTATCATGTTCAAATCTCAACAATTTCGCATCTAAAATGAAGACAAGGACATACCTTCTTGCTAACGCATCAACCACAAAATTTTTCATACCTTGTGTGTATTTGAATACATGAGGAAAAATCTCAATACAATCCTCCCGCTTAGTATGCATTCTAGTCAACAACTTACCTTGTCCCTTTAAGTGTGTCAATGACTCTTGTTTTTCCAAGAAAGGTCGATTAAGAATTGTCGCACCTGGCATAAAATCAATGTAGTGCTCTATCTCCCTAAAAGGTGGCAATCCACAAAAGACACCACTAGGAAACATGACCTCATATTCCTGCAACAAAGAGACAACAATACTAGGCAAACATACGTCAAGTCCGTTAGGATTAAGACTCGCCTTAGCACAAAAACTCACTTTTCTCTTTGTTTTTCTCTCACTTTCTTCACACTCTCTTTTCTTTCCACTCTGTTTTTCTTTTTCACTCTCTTTTTCATAATTGCTTTTCAACTCATTCTCTCTTTTGCTTAAGGTTTTAGTCTCACCCTCTTCTTTTTTCTCTCTCATTTTTCTGTCTTTCTCCATTTCGGTCTCACTGTTTCTTTTCTTCTCAATCTCACCTTCACTCTTTCTTTTCAGCACAATCTCACTTTCGCTGTCACCTTCACTCTTACTATTAAGCTCATTCTCACTTTTTCTTGAGGTTTCAGCCTCACCCAAATCTTTTCCCTTTGGTTGTTCGGTCTTCTCCTTTGCTACAACTTGATCATTTTTGTCCCACTTTGGTTTCCAAGAAGTACTAGAAACCGAAGTATACCTTGATGTACCCTTTCCTTTTAGCCGTCTCTCCACCTTCATAGCCATGTGCACTATGTCCTCTACCTCCTCATAATGTTGCAACTCAACTACATTTGCTATCTCCCTATTCAACCCCCTCAAAAATCTTTTCATTATGGCCTCCCGATCCTCCACTACATTAGCCCGAATCATAGCCACCTCCATCTCCTTATGGTAGTCCTCTACACTCCTAGACCCCTGTATAAGATTTTGTAATTTTTTGTAGAGGTCTCTATAGTAGTGGCTAAGGTACAAATCTCCGCCTCATGATAGCTTTCAACTCTCTCCATGTTTCTACAGGCCTCTCAAAATTCCTCCTCCTATTGGATACTAATTGATCCCACCAAATAATCGCATAATCAGTGAACTCAATTACAGCCAACTTCATCTTTTTCTGCTCAGAGTAATTATGACAATGGCCTCTTCCATGCCTAACTCTTCTATGTCTACCCAATCCAACTTCAGATGTTAGCACTTCCTCATCCTCACCATACTCTTCATTCTCATACCCATTCTTAATATTAGGCTCATGTCGCCTCCTATCTTTCTCTGCTTGCAGATTTCTAACCATTGCTTCTTGATTATCCATGCTATTCCTCACTTCACCTAACACCAAAGTTCAACTGCTCAAACTCATGTTGCATGGCATGCAACACAAAGGATGAGTTATCTACTCGCTCCCTTGGTGATGAGCTACTCCGATGAGACATTAGAAGGTGCTGCACAGAAGAATGTTAGTGGTAAAAAAGAAAACCTCACACACTCCCTTACATGTTTCAACTCGAATAATGACACTCTACTCGTGTTTCACTCTTAATGGCTTTTTCCCGATTATAGTCTCACACTCTCTTGCCTTTTACATCAATAGTTTTTCCACTCAAATTCTTTCAGAACTAAATGAACTCAATCAAGACAAGGCAACCTTGTTTTATCCCAACTAGTAATTAGATTCAGGAAACAAGAACAAGAGAAACATGAAGGAATAAAAATGACACGAGAATCAATGAAGTTATACGAATGAAAGAGTAGCAATAAGACAAGATACCAACTTGAGTGATGTATGCAGCAGCCCCTTTGATCATAAGGTTTAATCAACAAATTTCTTTCTTTCTCTTTGTTGTAACTATGTAGCAACTTTGAATATGCTACCTTCTCTTTTCTTCATCCTCTTCTTTTTTTTTTCATTTTTTTTTTAATCTTCTTTTCTTTTCTTTTCCTTTCCTTTCTTTTCTTTTCCTTTCTTTTCTTTTCCTTTCTTTTCTTTTCTCTAATTCATCCACAAACAGCAATAGTCAGTTGTGAAAACCAACCAATTGAATTCAAACACACAAGCATGGACAATGAAGTAGAAGAGAATCAATAGAACGACACTCCGAGCAATTGACAAACTTAGAGATGCAGGAAATCCTAGAATTTTGAAACTCTAGGTGATGCAAATTTCAGCCAAACCCAAAACCCTAAGAATTTCGGCAGCCTAATTTTTGTTTCTATTTTTTTTTTTTTTTTGGCAACCCTAGAGCAATGAAGCCCTAGAATTAAATTTAAGCATGCTAGAATTAAAAGATAGAATCAAACCTGATTGGAAACCTTGCTCTGAATACCAAATGATATGAACCCGCGGGAATGGAATCCCTTGAACCCACAATCAAATTGAAATCTCCCCAAGAAAGCCAAAATCAAGTCAAGGATGGAGAATCTAGACCCGATGAGAACTCGTTTCAAGAACCTAGATTATATTAAAATCTAGACCCGTTGAAGAACCCAAATTACAGAGGAACGTCACAAAGTGCCCCTGGATGAACAGTGCCTCGGCTACAGTGCCGCGCTACAGTAACCCTAACCCTAGTTCAATAAAATAATTATTTTCCCAACATGCCCTTGCATAGGCCCCCTTAAGTGCTTCCCATAATAAACTCAATTATTCTAAACTAATAAAATAAGTTCTTTAAATGAATTAAATAAGTTGTAACCCTTCAAGAGCCCAAAGCCTTTAAGTCTTGTTGTTGCCATCTTCCATAACTGATCAAATGAATCAAAATTGGATCTTCATCCTTCAAGCCCCATCTTGAATGTTGGGCTCTTGCTAAACTTGTCCCAAATGGATTACATCAATCCTTGCATTTTCTCATTGATCTTCTTGGCTCATCTGGAAGTTGCAAATGATCTTTAAGACTAGACCCATCTTGGTTCCCATCATTCCCCCTCTCCTCAAAATGATTCGACCTCGAATCTCCACCTGGATCAAAGGGAAAATTGTTAGTAACATCGAAAATAGTAGAAACATGATACTTACCTGGAAGATCCATTACATATGCATTTTCATTAATTTGTTTAAGAATTTGGAATAGTCCATCCAAGCTACTCATGTCATCAACTAGTAAAGACTTTAAATCTGAAGGAGGAAATTGATTAAGTAAACAAACAATTTCAATTGGTGAAAATTTAGTAGTAGCATAAACACTCCAATTATATGTAAACTCAATGAATGGCAAACAATACTCCCACAAATGTTCATGAAGGACATCTAAAGTTTTCCTCGAACCAAAATGACCACTCCAATATGCATGCTCAATGAATGGCAAATGATACTCCCGCAAACATTCATGCAACAAGTCAATGAATGACAAATGATACTCCCGCAAAGGTTGATACAACAAGTCAATGAATGGCAAATGATACTCCCATAAATGTTTATGCAACATGTCTGAAATCTTATTTTCACGAGAATGACCACTCCAATTATATTCAAACTCAATGAAAAGCAAATGATACTCCCACAAACGTTCATGCAACACGTCAATGTATGGCAAATGATACTCCCACAAATGTTCATGCAATACATCAATGAATGACAAATGATACTTCCACAAACGTTCGTGCAACAAGTCTTTGAATGGCAAATGGTATTCCCACAAACAGTCATGCAACACAACAAAAGTTTTCCTTACACCATGGTTACCCAACAAACCAGCATGTCCATCACACACAAGCAACTTACGCATAAAACTAGTAGGCACACAAAATCTATTCATTCTAAACAAGTACAAATCTAGTTTATAGAACTTACCAAAAGATGCATTCTCACATGTTCCATACACACTAGCAAAGTCATCATTATTAGCATGCAATTCCTTATCATATTCAAATCTCAACAATTTCGCATCTAAAATGAAGACAAGGACATACCTTCTTGCTAACGCATCAACCACAAAATTTTTCATACCTTGTGTGTATTTGAATACATGAGGAAAAGTCTCAATACAATCCTCCCGCTTAGTATGCATTCTAGTCAACAACTTACCTTGTCCCTTTAAGTGTGTCAATGACTCTTGTTTTTCCAAGAAAGGTCGATTAAGAATTGTCGCACCTGGCATAAAATCAATGTAGTGCTCTATCTCCCTAAAAGGTGGCAATCCACAAAAGACACCACTAGGAAACATGACCTCATATCCCTGCAACAAAGAGACAACAATACTAGGCAAACATACGTCAAGTCCGTTAGGATTAAGACTCGCCTTAGCACAAAAACTCACTTTTCTCTTTGTTTTTCTCTCACTTTCTTCACACTCTCTTTTCTTTTCACTCTTTTTTTCTTTTTCACTCTCTTTTTCATAATTACTTTTCAACTCATTCTCTCTTTTGCTTATGGTTTTAGTCTCACCCTCTTCTTTTTTCTCTCTCATTTTTCTGTCTTTCTCCATTTCGGTCTCACTGTTTCTTTTCTTCTCAATCTCACCTTCACTCTTTCTTTTCAGCACAATCTCACTTTCACTGTCACCTTCACTCTTACTATTAAGCTCATTCTCACTTTTTCTTGAGGTTTCAGCCTCACCCAAATCTTTTCCCTTTGGTGGTTCGGTCTTCTCCTTTGCTACAACTTGATCATTTTTGTCCCACTTTGGTTTCCAAGAAGTACTAGAAACCGAAGTATACCTTGATGTACCCTTTCCAAAAAGCCGTCTCTCCACCTTCATAGCCATGTGCACCATGTCCTCTACCTCCTCATAATGTTGCAACTCAACTACATTGGCTATCTCCCTATTCAACCCCCTCAAAAATCTTTTCATTATGGCCTCCCGATCCTCCACTACATTAGCCCGAATCATAGCCACCTCCATCTCCTTATGGTAGTCCTCTACACTCCTAGACCCCTGTATAAGATTTTGTAATTTTTTGTAGAGGTCTCTATAGTAGTGGCTAGGTACAAATCTCCGCCTCATGATAGCTTTCAACTCTCTCCATGTTTCTACAGGCCTCTCAAAATTCCTCCTCCTATTGGATACTAATTGATCCCACCAAATAATCGCATAATCAGTGAACTCAATTACAGCCAACTTCATCTTTTTCTGCTCAGAGTAATTATGACAATCAAACACCAACTCTATTCTTTTCTCCCACTCTAAATAAACTTCAGGGTCAGTTCTACCTTGGAATGATGGTATTTTCATTTTGATGCTTCCAAGGTGCTTATCTACTCTATCTCGACCCCCTGAGTTTGCCCTAAGGCCTCTTCCATGCCTAACTCTTCTATGTCTACCCAATCCAACTTCAGATGTTAGCACTTCCTCATCCTCACCATACTCTCCATTCTCATACCCATTCTTAATATTAGGCTCATGTCGCCTCCTATCTTTCTCTCCTTGTAGATTTCTAACCATTACTTCTTGATTATTCATACTATTCCTCACTTCACCTAACACCAAGTCCAACCACTCAAACTCTTGTTGCATGGCATGCAACACAAAGGTTGAGTTATCTGCTCGCCCCCTTGGTGATGAGCAACTCCGATGAGACATTACAAGGTGCTGCACAGATGTTAGTGGTAAAAAAGAAAACCTCACACACTCCCTTACGTGTTTCAACTCGAATAATTGCACTCTACTCGTGTTTCACTCTTAATGGCTTTTTCTCGATAATAGTCTCACACTCTCTTGCCTTTTACCTCAATAGTTTTTCCACTCAAGTTCTTTCAGAACTAAATGAACTCAATCAAGACTAGGCAACCTTGTTTTATCCCAACTAGTAATTAGATTCAGGAAACAAGAACAAGAGAAACATGAAGGAATAAAAATGACACGAGAATCAATGAAGTTATACGAATGAAAGAGTAACAACAAGACAAGATACCAACTTGAGTGATGTACGCAGCAGCCCCTTTGATGATAAGGTTCAATCAACAAATTTCTTTTTTTCTCATTGTCGTAACTATGTAGCAACTTTGAATATGCTACCTTCTCTTCTCTTCAACTTCTTCTTTTTTTTTTTTTTTTTTGGAATTTTCTTTTCTTTTCTTTTCTTTTCCTTTCCTTTCTTTTCTTTTCTTTTCTTTTCCTTTCCTTTCTTTTCTTTTCTTTTCTTTCCTTTTCTTTTCTCTAATTCATCCACAAACAGCAATATTCAATTGTGAAAACCAACCAATTGAATTCAAACACACAAACATGGACAATGAAATAGAAAAGAATCAATGGAACGACACTCCAAGCAATTGACAAACTTAGAGATGCAGGAAACCCTAGAATTTTGAAACCCTAGGTGATGCAAATTTCAGCCAAACCCAAAACCCTAAGAATTTTGGCAGCCTACTTTTTGTTTCAATTTTTTTTTTTTGGCAACCCTAGAACAATGAAGCCCTAGAATTAAATTTAAGGATACTAAAATTAAAAGATAGAATCAGACCTGATTGGAAACCTTGCTCTGAATACCAAATGATATGAACCCGCGGGAAAGGAATCCCTTGAACCCACAGTCAATTTGAAAACTTCCCAAGAAAGCCAAAATCAAGTCAATGGATGGAGAACCTAGACCCGATGAGAACTCGTTTCAAGAACCTAGATTATATTAAAATCTAGACCCGTTGAAGAACCCGTCTCAAGAACCCAGATTACAAAGGAGGAACGCCACAAAGGTTGTGATTTACCTTTGATAAGTTCAAAAGTTCAATTAAGAACAAGAGGAGTAAAACTCAACTCACAATGAATAAATTCATCAAATTTCATAAACTTCATAATCTGATTAAAATGTGGCCACATAGAGTATTTAAAGCAAAACATAATGAAACCCTAGCCAAAATAAACCCCCCATCTTCCAAAAGTGCCCCTGGATGAACAGTGCCGCGGCTACAGTACGGAGCTACAGTAACTCGCTACAGTAACCCTAACCCTAGTTCAATAAAATAATAACTTTCCCAATATGCCCTTGCATAGGCATAAACCCAATTATTCTAAGCAAACAAAATAGGTCCTTGAAATTAATTAAATAAGTTGAAAGTCTTCAAGTGTCCAAAGCCTATAAGTCATGTTGTTGCCCTTTCCATAGCTTATGAAATGAATCAAAGCATAATCTTCATCGTTTAAGCCCTTGAACTTGTATTTGACCCATCTGGTACTTGCAACATATCTTTAAGACTAGGCCCACCTTGGTTCCCATCATTCTCCCTCTCCTCAAAAGGATTCGACCTCGAATCTCCACCTGGATCAAAGGGAAAAATGTTAGTAACATTATCATTGATTTCATATGCATTGTCATTAATTTGTTCAAGAATTTGAGAACATCCATCTAAGCTACTCCTGTTGTCAACAGATAAAGATATTAAATCTAAAGGAGTAAATAGATTAAGTCTATAAACAATTTCAAAAGGAGAATATAAAGTGGTAGTATGCATGGTCCTGTTATATGCAAACTCTATAAATCCATCCATAACCACAAAAATAGAATTTCTACTCCTTTCTTTCCTAGGCAGCCCCAAAACAAAGTCCATAGATATGTCTACACATGACTCACTAGGAATAGGTAAGGGCGTATGCAACCCATGTGGCAAAAGTATAAATTTGGCCTTTCTGCATGTAATGCACCTGCCACAAATACAATTGACATCTCTCTTCATCTTAGACCAACATAAATGTTCATACAAAATGTCTAATATTTTCTTGACACCAGAATGACTACTCCAAATATATGCAAACTCAATGAAGGGCAAATGATAGTCCCACAAACGTTCATGCAACACATCAATGAATGGCAATTGATACTTCCACAAATGTTCATGCAACACGTCATTGAAAGGCAAATGATATTCCCACAAACGTTCATGCAACACAACAAAAGTCTTCCTTACACCATGTTTACCCAACAAACCACCATGTCCATCGCACACAAGCAACTTACATATAAAACTAGTAGGTACATAAAATCTATTCTTTATAAACAAGTACCAATCTATTTTATAGAACTTACCAAACGATGCTTTCTCACATGTTCCATATACAATAGCAAAGTCATCATCATTAGCATGCAATTCCTTATCATATTCAAGTTTCAACAATTTTGCATCTAAAATGAAGATAAGTACATACCTTCTTGCTAAAGCATCAACCACAAAAGTTTCCATACCTTGTGTGTATTTGAATACATGAGCAAAAGTCTCAATAGAATCCTCCCGCTTAGCACGCATTATAGTCAACAACTTACCTTCTCCCTTTAAGTGTGTCAATGACTCATGTTCTTCCAAGAAAGGTCGGTTAGGAATTGTTGCACCTGGCACAAAATCAATGTAGTGCTCTATCTCCCTAATGGGTGGCAATCCACTAAATACACCACTTGGAAACACGACCTCATATCCCTGCAACAAAGAGACAACAATACTAGGCAAATATACGTCAAGTTCGTTAGGATTAAGACTTGCCTTAGCATAAAAACTCACTTTTCTCTTTATTTTTCTCTCACTTTCTTCAAACTCTCTTTTCTTTCCACTCTCTTTTTCTTTTTCACTCTCTTTTTTCCTTTCACACTCTTTTTTTTTTTCACTTTTTTTTTTTCTGTCACTCTCTTTTTCTTCATCTTTTTTTGTACTCTCGACCTCATAATTATTTTTCAACTCATTCTCTCTTTTGCTTGAGGTCTTAGTCTCACCCTCTTCTTTTTTCTCTCTCATTTTTCTCTCTTTCTCCATTTCGGTCTCACTATTTCTTTTCTTCTCAATCTCACATTCACTCTTGCTTTTCAGCTCAATCTCACTTTCACTTTCACTCTCACCTTCACTCTTGCTTTTCAGCTCATTCTCACTTTCACTCTTCCTTGTTTGCTCAATCTCCTTTTCACTTTTTCTTTTTTGATCACTCTCACTTTTACTCTTTCTTTTTTTATCACTCTCATTTTCACTCTTTCTGTTTTGAGCAACCTTACATTTCAGCTTCAATTGATCCCCATGGACCTGTTTTGGAGTTAAAGGAGCAAGTTTGATTGTTTTTCCATCTTTTTCAAAACTGTACATGTTCCTTAACCCATCATGGATCACCTTCCTATCATACTGCCATGGCTTTCCTAACAAAATATGACTAGCATGCATAGGCACTACATCACAAAGCACCATATCCTGGTATTTTCCAATTGAAAAAGAAACTAGCACTTGCTTATTTACCCTAACCTCCCCACAATCACTCAACCAGTGCAACATGTATGGTCTAGGGTGTTTCAAGGTACGTAAATTCAATTTCTCAACTAAAGTAGTGCTAGCTAAATTAATACAACTCCTCAAATCAATGATCATACTACATACCTTGTTGTTGATGTGGCATCTAGTATGAAAAATATTCTCACTCTTCTGCTCTATATCATCCATCTTAATTTTTGTATTGAGTGCATGCCTAGTAACAAGAGAATCACCATACTCTTCATTCTCATACCCATTTTCAACACTAAACTCGGGACGCCTCCTATCTCTCCTGCCATGAAGATTTCTAATTACCACATCTTGATGATCCATCCTATCCCTCACTTCACCCAACACTAAGTTCAACTTCTCAAACTGTTGTTGCATGACTTGCAACACAAAGGATGTGTTATCTACCATCTCCTTTGGTGATGAGTCACTCCTATGAGACATCATAATGTGCTGCACAAAAAGAATGTTAGTGAAAAACCTCACACACTCCCTTACGTGTTTACACTCAAATAATGACACTCCACTCGTGTGTAACTCTGAATTGGCTTTTTACTCGATAATAATCTCACACTCTCTTGCCTTTTACCTCAAGAGTTTTCCCACTCAAGTTCTTTCAGAACTAAATGAACTCAATCAAGACAAGGCAACCTTGTTTTATCCCAACTAGTAATTAGATTAGGAAACAAGAACAAGAGAAACATGAAGGAATAAAAATGACACGAGAATCAATGAAGTTATACGAATGAAAGAGTAGCAATAAGACAAGATACCAACTTGAGTGATGTATGCAGCAGCCCCTTTGATGATAAGGTTCAATCAACAAATTTCTTTCTTTCTCATTGTTGTAACTATTTAGCAACTTTGAATATGCTACCTTCTCTTCTCTTCAACTTCTTCTTTTTTTTTTTTTGGAATTTTCTTTTCTTTTCCTTTCCTTTCTTTTCTTTTCTTTTCTTTTCCTTTCTTTTCTTTTCTTTTCTTTTCTTTTCTTTTCTTTTCCTTTCTTTTCTTTTTTCTAATTCATCCACAAACAACAATATTCAATTGTGAAAACCAACCAATTGAATTCAAACACACAAACATGGACAATGAAATAGAAAATAATCAATGGAACGACTCTCCAAGCAATTGACAAACTTAGAGATGCAGGAAATCCTAGAATTTTGAAACCCTAGGTGATGCAAATTTCAGCCAAACCCAAAACCTTAAGAATTTCGGCAGCCTACTTTTTATTTCAATTTTTTTTTTTTTGGCAACCCTAGAACAATGAAGCCCTAGAATTAAATTTAAGGATACTAAAATTAAAAGATAGAATCAGACCTGATTGGAAACCTTGCTCTGAATACCAAATGATATGAACCCGCGGGAATGAAATCCCTTGAACCCACAGTCAATTTGAAAACTCCCCAAGAAAGCCAAAATCAAGTCTATGGATGGAGAATCTAGACCCGATGAGAACTCGTTTCAAGAACCTAGATTATATTAAAATCTAGACCCGTTGAAGAACCCGTCTCAAGAACCCAGATTACAAAGGAGGAACGCCACAAAGGTTGTGATTTACCTTTGATAAGTTCAAAAGTTCAATTAAGAACAAGAGGAGTAAAACTCAACTCACAATGAATAAATTCATCAAATTTCATAAACTTCATAATCTGATTAAAATGTGGCCACATAGAGTATTTAAAGTAAAACATAATGAAACCCTAGCCAAAATAAACCCCCCATCTTCCAAAAGTGCCCCTGGATGAATAGTGCCGCGGCTACAGTACGGAGCTACAGTAACTCGCTACAGTAACCCTAACCCTAGTTCAATAAAATAATAACTTTCCCAATATGCCCTTGCATAGGCATAAACCCAATTATTCTAAGCAAATAAAATAGATCCTTGAAATTAATTAAATAAGTTGAAAGTCTTCAAGTGTCCAAAGCCTATAAGTCATGTTGTTGCCCTTTCCATAGCTTATGAAATGAATCAAAGCATAATCTTCATCGTTTATGCCCTTGAACTTGTATTTGACCCATCTGGTACTTGCAACATATCTTTAAGACTAGGCCCACCTTGGTTCCCATCATCGGGGTTGAATTTCGGTAAACGATTTTCACTATAGGTTAATATGAATATTTAGAATTTTTCAGTACTAAGTTTATTATGTATTTTTTTGGAGTGAATAGTAACCACGATAAGCGCACCCAGTGCAGTGTTTTCAAGATCACAGTGTGAAATGTCCAAATTAGATTGGAGGAGTTTTATTTGGACACTTGGCAAGATCTTAGCCACACATAGTGAATAGTATTAGACACTTGGCACCATGAGGAACTATTAGATGGATTTGTGAAGGAAGTCAAGGTGTGAGATCATGCCACCTAAGCAAAGCTCTGTTTCATCTGATCAACTAAATTGTGCCAGACCAAAGAGGATTTCAACCCTAGAAAAATCCTAAATGGTTGGAATCCAATTGAAACTCCAAAAGATTGGTTCAAACCGAAATCCTAAACGGTTTCCCCAAACCCTAAAGTTGGTCTCCAAATCCTTTTTAACCCGATTTCTAGCATTGTGTTTAATCACTTGATTAAATCACTCTCACATGCGATTAATTAATCAAATCCTTGTTATGACATCATTATCCAACCTTTTAAACCTTGGAAATTTGATTGGGCCAAGAAAAATTGGTTTTGGGCTTGATAGCATCTCAAACCCTAACCAAACCCCCTTTAAACCCCAAATTGAAGCCCACTTGGTGGGGCCCACCAAAGCCTAGGGGTGTAACCGGTCCGGTTCAGTCCGGTTTTGGATAAAATCTAGGACCGAACCGGTATGTACCAGTTTTGTATTTTTCAAAACCGATTACGCACCGGTTACCCTTCTAAACCGGTACTTCCGGTTTTACCGGTTTCCGGTTCGGTCCGGTCCGGTCCGGTTTTTCGGTTTTTTTAAAATGTAAATTTCACAATTTTTCATTAAAAATTTGTTTATAAAAAAAAAATTGATTTAAAAAAAACTGTTTTATACTTTTATTAATATATTAGACTATATAATAGTATTAATATTAGACTATTGGTAAAGTTATAAGTTATATATTAGTATTAGTTATAAACTTTTAGTGATTTAGTATTAACATTTTATGTAATAATTTATAAATTATAATAAGAAATTATTTCATATATGAATATATTTGTTATATATAAAATTTCACATAAACATTTATAATTATACATTATATATAAACCTTATATATATTAATATTTAATATATATAAAATATTTTGTATAAAACTTATATATAAAAATATTATTTTTTATTTTTTTTAATCAACCGGTTCGGTCCGGTCCAAAAAATCCCGGAACCGGAACCAGACCGGAACCGGCCGGTTTTTACGTTTTAAAAACCGGTTCCGGACCGGACTGGTTCAAAACCGGTAAAACCGGTCCGGTTCGGTCCGGTCCGGTCCAGATTTCCGGTTTGAATTTACACCCCTACCAAAGCCCACGAAATTGGCCACCTTGGCAAAGTTTCTTGGAGAAGTTTCCTCCCCCACATGGCAGATCATCCACTGCCATTGGCTGCACCCAATAGTGCCTTGATGTGAAGTAGAAATCCACTCCATCAACCTCCATCTTTCACAGCTGTTGCAGTCAGTCTTTGCCCCTCACTATTCTCCACTTTATGTCACATAGCCACCTCCAATCAAGGGTCATTCCAGCCCACAACTTCCCCCTCCAGGGGTCTATAGTCGTGCAAGGCACTTTTCATTCCATTTTATCACTTCTTTCCCCCGTTCTTA
The DNA here is from genome assembly GCF_001411555.2 of Juglans regia. NCBI lineage: Eukaryota > Viridiplantae > Streptophyta > Magnoliopsida > Fagales > Juglandaceae > Juglans > Juglans regia. The sequence goes on along the minus strand of NC_049905.1, from coordinate 15,175,694 downwards.
GAGAGAAACCCAAAAGAGCTCTCTCGGGCAGATTTTAGGATCTCTTTGCATGGCCATTTTCGATCCTTTGTAAGTATTATCTCACAATGACTCCTTCATAAAAGTTGTTCGCATTTGAGTCTAGTTTCTGTGGATAGCTTATTAGTCTCATTACATGCTCATTTGATTGGTCAAAAGTATTTTTAACCATGGAAAGGTCATTCCAGGCGTGAAACTGGAGAGTATGTTATGTTTTGGAAGTTTTGACCAAGCTAATGGACATATCTTGGTCCGAAAATTTTATGGAGTGTTATTAACATGTGTTTATGAATGTTCATTGAGGTTTTGTTGCATGAATAAAGCTTTTGATGTTAGATTTTCTTAGAGTTAGAAACTTGAAAACTGGAAGTGGAAAAACAGTTTCTGTTTTGTGAAAGTTGGAATATTTCATAGTTTGATCTCTTATTCCAAAGGCTTTGATATTTTTATATGATGATCCTAAGCCTCTTATATACATATTATGGTGTTATTTTGAAGATATTTAGTATTAGTTTTAAAGGTATGATTTTTCTATGCAAGAGGATTTCGGTTAGGCCTAAGATTTGATGTTTTTGGGTTAGATCCATGTTTTATTGAGTTTTGGCCATATGATTTTACGTTTGATGGTTGGATCTTCTTTAGGACACATTTTTAAATCACGAGATGTTTTAGTTTGAAGATCACATGTGTTTAAGCCATGGATCAAGAAATTGATCAAAGTTAGTGGAGAGAAAAGTTTCTGTTTTTGACTAAGTTTAAAACCAAAAATTCCAAGTGTTGTTTTGTGATTTTTGGTGGCTTTTGCTTGATGTTTTAAAGCATGGTTGATCTTAGGATGATGTTATGAATATGTTAGAAGTAAGATTTGATTTTTTGGAATTCTTGGAGATGTTTTTATTAAGGTCAAAACTTGTGATTTAAGGGTTTACTTTTTGTTAAAAAGTTTGGGTCTTTTTACAAAAAGTTTGGTGTTGATGATTAGCTTTTCTTAATGGATATTTTAAGTGTATTTTTTAAACTTAGGATAGGAAGATCCTTGTTACAAAATTTTGGTTTAATCATGTGTTTTGAAGATGGAAGAAATTACAACCAAAATCAAGAGAAATGGTCTATGAATGTTTCGGCCATTGTGAGTTTTCCATAATTGTGATTGGTTTTAAATTGTTTTGAGTTGTTATGTGAATCTAGGACAAAATTTACATGAGGAATGTAAATTTTGTTAATTTTTAAAATTAGGATGTCAAATCTTTAAGTTAGGTGTAAAATGGTCGTTTGCCCACATGTAGAGGGTAAAATGGTAATTTTACTCTAATTTGTATTTTTTCACATTTCTAATTGTTAGTAATTAATTTCTAACTTTTAGAATACCCTCTTACAATTCCTCGTGTTTCGCGCTTTATTTTAGTAGAACGCGACGATCGAGGTAAGTTAGCTTTTAACTTACTATCAGTTTAATGTGTATGAGTGATAAGTAAGGGAACTAAATTGTATGTATGTATGTTATCATATGTGCCATGCCAAGTCATTACATATTTATCTGTTACATAGAATTTATTCTGTCATGAATTGTTCATTTGTTACACAAGATATTCTGTCACGTATTTCTATACATTGCAAGTATGTCATGTTAAGTTAAGTATGCCATCTGTTACATATATTTCATGTCATGTAAGATTCACTGTCACATGTTACACCATATTAAGAAATGTTGTCTGTTATCTGGTATGCCATGTTACAAAATGTTGCATGTTACATGTATGCCATGTTATGAAATGTACTCTGTTACATTTATGTTTTGAAGTATGTCATGTCTATTATCTTATGTTCATGTCACGTTATGCTACGTCAGGACTTTTGTCTTTTATGTCACGATCATGTTACGTCACGTTACGAAATGTCATGTATGCCAGTTAAGTTATTTATGTCAATCACGACCCTAAGCGCTAGGATGAGGTAATATCCTAGTGGAACTCCTTTGTTCATGCTGGAGTGTCTAAACAGATGTGAAATTCCTTGGGTTGATGAAATACAGTCAACATGTTGTGAATGGGGCCTAATTAGCTGGTCACCGGAGCGCTCCAGGTACTAACGCCGATTGTGCCACACATTATGTTACGTGTGTCCACAGCAAGTGTGGCACAAACAAATAAGTCATGGGGCCACAACAACTGTGGAGCATACACTACGTGAGACACAGCAATTGTGACACGTAGAATACGTGGGGCCACAACAACTGTGGAGTACGTATTAACGCACTCACAGCTGGTATAGAAACCTGTGATGTGATGCGGTAATCGGCAGGGACACACGGCTCAAGGGGACCTGTGTAGCACCCATATGGTCACTTTAATGATTAAGTCTATTGAATAAGATTTCAAGTTCATGTATTTCACGTTCAAGTGATGTTTCAAGTTCACGTTATGTTACGTTCAAGTTTACGTTCACGCAATCATGGTAATTCCATGAGACAAGAATATGTTTCAAGTTCATGTTATGTTATGTTCACGTTTACGTTATGTTCCAAGTTCACATTTATGTTATGTCATGCTCAAGTTCATGTTCAAATTATGCATGTTCACGTTCATGTTATGTTTCAAGTCCATGTTATATTTCAAGTTCACGTTCATGCTATGTTTCAAGTCCATATTATGTTTCAAGTCACGTTCATGCTAAGCTTCAGTTTCAGTTTAAGTTATGCCAATTATGTTATGTTGTATGTCAAGTTATGCTATGATTACTTATGATTTGATTATGCATTCATGCTTTTACTGCCATGCATGCATCATTAACCTGTGTGGAAGTTTTCTGTTAACTTGCTGAGATTTGTAATCAAATCTCACTGTGGTAGTCCCAACTACCATTCCCCCCGAATGATAGATTTTGTTATAGGATCTGAAGGAGAACCGGGAATCGACCAACTGGAAACGGTCGACTAAGCGACGGTGCGACGTAGATGGTATTACAGTAGTTACCTCAGATTACTACTTGTATTTGTGGAGTTCAATCTCCAGCACTCTTTTGATCACAACCTTATGGACTATTATTGTGATCTTAGTTGTTTAGTATGTCGTTAAGTATGGAGTATGTTTTAAGTATTTGAGATATTTTAGTTTGGTGCATAGTATTGCTAAAGAAAAAAATTATCCGCTGCGAATATTGCATAATGCTAGATGCATGTTAGAAATATTGCATCTTATATGTCATGAACGGGGGCAGGTAACCCTGTGTTGCATGTCTCGACGCTTCAAATGTCCGTCTAATCCCAAGCGGAATCTGGGGGCGTCACAAAGCCCATTCGGGCTGTACATGGCCAGCGGAGAGAGTGAGGGAGCGTGGGAGAGAGAGGCTAGCATGGTTGAGCTCGTCGGAGGGAGGTGCAGCCGATGGTGTCGGCGGTGAGAGCTGGCGACGCACGGCGGCGCCGGGCTGAGGCTTGGAGCCATTCGGGCATGGGGTGGAATGCGTACGTTGTACACTGGGGAGAGGGAGGAGAGAGAGGGCTACGGGGGAAATGAGGGGGAAAGAGAGGGGGTTTGTGTATTTAACCCAGTCCCTTCGTCTAGGGATCTACACAACGATCTAACAACGAGGGATTAAAACACTGATTTGAAAAGGCGTAAAACATTAACTTAATTAAAAGTACTTAGAGGAATTAAGGTAGAATATTATTTTAAACTAACTTTAGTTTATAAAATAATATTCTTTATCATTAATAAAATGATGAAATCTCACTTAACATATTAAAGAGAATAAAACCATTTAATTAATAAAAGTTCTCAACATAATTTAAATCTCATAATATCTTAAATAATTGAAATTATTTTAATAATAATATTAAAATGATTTCCGGCAATTATAATATTTTTGAAGCTCTTCAAGAATATTATGATTGTCATATTTAAGATCAAATCTTAATTCAATAACAATGGAAATACCCCTTATAAATATTTCCAGCATATTTAAAACACTGGGCATGCCCTAGAAGTCACACGATATCTTTCGAGACACGCCATCATGGTTCGACACGCATAACGTGGCTCGTAGTCGCTAGTGAGAAAGGCAGATGATCACATAATCTCTACCTTTGGGATTTGCTTACGTCATAAAAACGAAACATACGTAAGAAAGAGGAAGCGTACGTAAGAAGGAAGGAGCAGGGTATTACAATCTCCCTCGGGAGTGGAACCTGGATCAGGTATAAATAACGGTCATCCCTTCTACGGGAGGGGTCTCTCTCTAAATTTTGATTGTTCTTACTATTCTTCAGAGTTGTTCTTATCATTAGAGGATTGTTCACTGACTTTTGCATTGGAGTGACCTCGAACATCACCGGAGCCCTTTCTTCTTAGTCGTAGGTGGCGTGAGTATGGATATCGTGGAAGTGCTCGGGCTACAAAATACGACATCAATAGTGGCGTCGTTTGTGGGATTTATTTTTCCATAAAAACGTGTATTTCACATGCCGGCAATGATGCAGTCCCAAACTACACGAAGGGGAGACAACAAGGAAGGGATGATGGAAGCAAGATTCGCAAGCATGGAGGAGACAGTAAGGAAAGTGACGGATGAAGCTGGGATGCTATGCTAGGAGAATGCGGTCCTCAGGCGCACCAACGAAGAGCTAGTGGGGGGCGAGGAACTGAGCGGCAACGAACACGAGGATTCATAATGGGCCCCTACGGACGTAGCGGCAGAGGAAGAGAGACGCAAGATGCATGTCCAAATATGAGAACTTGGGGATAAATGTGTGGAGATGGCTAAGAAGATGACATGCCATCCACTACTGACCAGCTGCTCGTCAGTACCGACCTCCCATATAGCGCGGGGGTCATGGTAGTACCACTCCCCCCAAGTTTAGGTCCCCCAGATGGAAATGTATGATGGGACCAAAGACTTGCTGGAGCACCTGGAGATGCTCAAAGCCCACATGACCCTGCATGGTTTCCCTGGAGAAATCGCCTATCGAGCCTTCCCACTGACACTGAAAGGGGCAACCTAGACCTGGTTTGGGTCACTGACATTGAGAATAGTTGATAGCTTCGAGGAGCTCGCCCACCTCTTCATGACGCAATTCCTAGGAAGTCAGAAGAGGTGATGCCCGACAGCTTACCTCCTAACTATCATACAGCGTGATGGTGAAAATTTGAAGTCATACCTCTCGCGATTCAATCGGGAGCGTATGACCACCGACGACCAAGATGAGAAGATCACATTGGTGGCTCTCTTGGGAGGAATCTGGCCTCTGAATCCGTTCATGATGGAAATAGCGCGAAAAATCCCTACTACGCTAAGGGAGTTCGTGGACCGAGCAGATGGGTTCATCAATTCTGAAGATATACTTGAGGCCCTGACTGCCCTAAGTTGATCTGAGATGGAGCAAGTGGATCAGAAGGTAACAGGCCCGCGGGGAGGCCGTGAACCGAAAGGGGGGAAGAAGGGAGCGCTAGATACGAAAAGCAGGGGAGAAATGCTGGCTCGGCCCCAAGTGGGAAGCCGTGCTCACACAAACTTGGCCATGGAAGGGAACCGGGGCCAGAGCCCCCAAAGAGAACAATCCCGAGATGCGGAAAACCACTCGTATTATGAGTTCCACATGAATAACCGACATAACAATCAAGACTGCTACGCCCTGAAGATAATGAGGGAAGAAGACTAGTGTTATTCATGAGTTCCACATGAATAAATGGCATAACACTTGGCTTCAAGAAAGAGTTTTTGGTCATTTTTTGGAAGAAAACACTTCTCATTTGAAACTTTGGAAAAAGACAAGGATGACACTTGTCAAGCATGCATTGGATTTCTAGAAGAAAAAGTGGAAGAAGCAAAGGAGGATTCGGCTTTCTAGAAGAGTTGGCCAAGTGTCATACATGCAAATGAAAGGTGAAGAGTTTTGTCTTGGAAAATGATAAAATCTTGCATAGGGAAGTCCTAGGGAAGAAGCACCTAGGTTAGCACATTGGTGCTACTTGGCAAACATGCTTGAAGGTTTCTAGAAGAAGCTAAGGAGATGGACGAGGATGTAGGGTTCGACACACACCTAGGGCACATGCCCATTTCACCTACCCACATGCTACATGTTTGACATGCACACCTCACATCTAGATACATTGAACCTGGATGTAAAAATGGATGAGAAAAATGAGGGGACATGGTTTCGGGAGCCCTAATGGACTCCACAAGCACCAACAAGAATTTTGTAAGTTCTAAGGAGTTGTGCATGCCACTCACCCTCCCAAGCACCTCCACCTCATACCACTTGTTCTTAGTGAAGAGTTCCAAGAAGATTTTGTATAGGGAAGACAAATGTGAGATTTTCTAAAGGATTTATATTGGAACACTAAGAGACTTTCAGATCCCTAAGCCAAACGCCCACCCAAGTTATTTTCTGACATTTTTTCATTTGTCATTTAGGCATAAGTAGAGGAAAATGTTCTAGAAGGAAGTGGAAGAGACAATGCATAAAAATTACCCTTGTACCCCTAGGGTTTCAGCCACCCCATTGCCACATGTCATGTTTTGAGTTCTTGAGAAGCCTAAGGAAGTGGGAGAGCCACCTAGGGAACATGCATAGGAAGAAGAAGCTTTTTGCTTAGGGAAGAGTAAGGGACACACATGAGAAAAGGAAGAGACGCATGGAAAAAGGAAAAGACACATGGAAAAAGGAAAAGACACATGGATAAGGAAGAGGCGAAGAGAAGGATGCATGGGGAACACGCACCCACATCCTACATGCCTTTTTTGCCACTTGGCAAGCATGCACAAGTCTACAAGGTTCAAGCCTAGGGTTATGATTTATCAAATAGCAATTTTGGATTTCCCAAGGAGAGACAATGGAGGGGCTTTGACTCATAGTGCCCGTGCAAGGAAATTCTTAGATTTCCTAAGAAAGTGAAGAGGATTTCGAATTTCCAAGGAGCCACGCCACTTGGCAAGATTATTTGCTTCAAAGAATACTTTTGTGTTCCCTATAGCCTAGCAAAGGTGCCACTTGTCCCATATGCATCAGAAAATGTGCCACTTGTCCCACATGCATCAGAAAATGTGCCACTTGTACAACATGCAATAGCAAAAATCTAAGGCCATCCACTTGGCAATAAAGCTAAAGCAAGACGAAAGAGAGTTTGAGCTATTTTTTAGTATAAAAACACCCTTTCATCTTCTGATTTAGGGCTTTGTAAGCAAGGAAATGTTTGTAAGTATACACTTAACTTGCTCTTGGTTAATACTTGTATATATTTGCATAAATCCTTTCATTGTTATGTTTGCTTTGATTGATGTTTCTTATTTGTTTGTTTGAATATGCTTATGTGATCTTGAAATATGAATATTACCTGAATGGTATGCTTTGGTTTAAGATCAAAATGATAAGAATGTTCTAAGCATGTTTCGGTTCTAAGGCAAACATTGTGATTGATTTGTGTTACTTAATGATTTGGCTATACCATGTCTTAGAAGTTTCGGATCTTGGCCAAATACCATGATTTTATGTTTCATTTGGTTTTGCTTTGATTTCTAAGCAAATATGTTTGAAGAAGAAGCTTGTTTAAGTGATGATTCTTCATTTTTTGCATCTATATGTTTCGACCAAGGCCCTTTCTCATGGTTCCATGTATATATTCTGATATCTCATATGATTTATGTTATCATGCTATGAATTTAACATGTTATGCTTGGTTATTTAATGCCTGGCATTTCATGCGTCATATGTCAAGTGTAAGTATGCATGTTATAAGTCTCATGTCATATGCATTTGGGGAAAAGTGTTTTAAAAGAAAATGGTTTTAAAAAGGTTTTATCACGACCCCAAGTGCTAGGGCTGGGGAATGTCCTGGTGGAACCCCTCTGTCCAATCTGGAGTGCTTAAGAATGGAGTGGTAAACCCTAGGTTGACAAAGTATCGTCGACGTGCCTCGAATGGATTCTTTTCAAAGAATGTCGGAGCGAGGAATCGCCTTACGCTAGTGGGTGCATAAGGCATTTAACTTGATGAAGTAAGGTTGAGTTAATACGAATATCTATTTATGACGTATTCATCATGGTGTAGTTAATAGTGCGGTAACTAGCAGGAGCACGCAGTGCTAAGGGGAACCGTGTTGTTTCCACCCTCTGAACAAGGATAAGAACTTATGTGTTAAGGATCACTCGATGTGGATCTTGTGATATGTTATGATAAAGCAAGTTTTTATTAAGATCACGTGGATAAGAAAAGTTAAGAAGTATTTATGAAAAGTCAAGTTTCTGTTACAATTCTTTTGAAAATGGTCAAGTGCATAAGTCAAGTTCTGGTCAAGTCATATGTCAAGTACATGTATGGGCACGCATTTCATGATATACCTTTTGTATATTGTGTGTTTACTTGCTGAGATTTCTTGAAATTTCACTATGGTAGTTTCCACTACCATTCCCATCCTGGAATGGTAGAACCTTTAGTAGGACCAGGAATAGCGAGTCAGGATGATGATGAAGGCTAAGAATGTGCTCAACTCGGAGAAAGAAAGGATTTAGTCATGACCTACTCGGAGATAACTGAGATTAGAAAGATGCTTTAATGATTTCTTTATTAAGGTCTTTTTAGAATACTTGTTATGTTAACGTGTAAACAAAAAACTTGATACTCCATTATTAAGAAGTGTGATTTAAAGCTATGAATGAATAACTTGGGATATTAGTTTTATTCTGGTACAACATTTAAATGACTTATTTTGCTGTGAATTATTACATACTGCTAGTGATGGGAACCATGATGGGCCTAGTCTTAAAGATCACGGAGACAATGCAAGGATTGATGCAATCCACTTGGGACGAGTTTAGCAAGAGCCCAACATTCAAGATGAGGCTTGAAGGATGAAGATCCAATTTTGATTCATTTGATCAGCTATGGAAGATGGCAACAACAAGACTTAAAGGCTTTGGGCTCTTGAAGGGTTACAACTTATTTAATTCATTTAAAAAAACTTATTTTATTAGTTTAGAATAAATGAGTTTATTATGGGAAGCACTTAAGGGGGCCTATGCAAGGGTATGTTGGCAAAGTTATTATTTTATTGAACTAGGGTTAGGGTTACTGTAGCCGAGTTACTGTAGCACCGTACTGTAGCCGCGGCACTGTTCACTCAGGGGTATTTTTGGAAGATGGGGTTTTATTTTATCTAGGGTTTTAATTAGGTTTTGCTTTAAATACTCTATGTAGCCTCATTCTAATCAGATTATGAAATTTATGAAATTTGATGAATTTATTCATTGTGAGTTGAGTTTTACTCCTCTTGTTCTTAATTGAACTTTTGAACTTATCAAAGGTAAATCACAACCTTTGTGGCGTTCCTCCTTTGTAATCTGGGTTCTTGAGACGGGTTCTTCAACGGGTCTAGATTTTAATATAATCTAGGTTCTTGAAACAAGTTCTCATCGGGTCTAGATTCTCCATCCATAGACTTGATTTTGGCTTTCTTGGGGAGTTTTCAAATTGACTGTGGGTTCAAGGGATTTCATTCCCGCGGGTTCATATCATTTGGTATCAGAGCAAGGTTTCCAATCAGGTCTGATTCTATCTTTTAATTCTAGCATCCTCAAATTTAATTCTAGGGCTTCATTGTTCTAGGCTTGCCAAAAAAAAAAATAGAAACAAAAAGTAGGCTGCCGAAATTCTTAGGATTTTGGGTTTGGCTGAAATTTGCATCACCTAGGGTTTCAATATTCTAGGGTTTCCTATATCTCTAAGTCTGTCAATTGCTTGGAGTGTCGTTCCATTGATTCTCTTCTACTTCATTATCCATGCTTGTGTGTTTGAATTCAATTGGTTGGTTTTCACAACTGACTATTGCTGTTTGTGGATGAATTAGAGAAAAGAAAAGAAAGGAAAAGAAAAGAAAAGAAAAGAAAGGAAAGGAAAAGAAAAGAAAAGAAAATTCGAAAAAAAAAAAACGAAAAAAAAAGAAGGGGATGAAGAAAAGAGAAGGTAGCATATTCAAAGTTGCTACATAGTTACAACAAAGAGAAAGAAAGAAATTTGTTGATTGAACCTTATGATCAAAGGGGCTGCTGCATACATCACTCAAGTTGGTATATTGTCTTATTGTTAGTCTTTCATTCGTATAACTTCATTGATTCTCGTGTCATTTTTATTCCTTCATGTTTCTCTTGTTCTTGTTTCCTGGATCTAATTACTAGTTGGGATAATACAAGGTTGTATTGTATTGATTTAGTTCAACTAGTTCTTAATGAACTTGAGTGGGAAAACTCTTGAGGTAAAAGGCAAGAGAGTGTGAGATTATTATCGAGTAAAAAGCCAATTCAGAGTTACACACGAGTGGAGTGTCATTATTTGAGTGTAAACACGTAAGGGAGTGTGTGAGGTTTTTCACTAACATTCTTTTTGTGCAGCACATTATGATGTCTCATAGGAGTGACTCATCACCAAAGGAGATGGTAGATAACACATCCTTTGTGTTGCAAGTCATGCAACAACAGTTTGAGAAGTTGAACTTAGTGTTGGGTGAAGTGAGGGATAGGATGGATCATCAAGATGTGGTAATTAGAAATCTTCATGGCAGGAGAGATAGGAGGCGTCCCGAGTTTAGTGTTGAAAATGGGTATGAGAATGAAGAGTATGGTGATTCTCTTGTTACTAGGCATGCACTCAATACAAAAATTAAGATGGATGATATAGAGCAGAAGAGTGAGAATATTTTTCATACTAGATGCCACATCAACAACAAGGTATGTAGTATGATCATTGATTTGAGGAGTTGTATTAATTTAGCTAGCACTACTTTAGTTGAGAAATTGAATTTACGTACCTTGAAACACCCTAGACCATACATGTTGCACTGGTTGAGTGATTGTGGGGAGGTTAGGGTAAATAAGCAAGTGCTAGTTTCTTTTTCAATTGGGAAATACCAGGATATGGTGCTTTGTGATGTAGTGCCTATGCATGCTAGTCATATTTTGTTGGGGAAGCCATGGCAGTATGATAGGAATGTGATCCATGATGGGTTAAGGAACATGTACAGTTTTGAAAAAGATAGAAAAACAATCAAACTTGCTCCTTTAACTCCAACACAGGTCCATGGGGATCAATTGAAGCAGAAATGTGAGGTTGCTCAAAACAGAAAGAGTGAAAATGAGAGTGATAAAAAAAGAAAGAGTAAAAGTGAGAGTGATCAAAAAAGGAAAAGTGAAAAGGAGATTGAGCAAACAAGGAAGAGTGAAAGTGAGAATGAGCTGAAAAGCAAGAGTGAAGATAAGAGTGAAAGTGAAAGTGAGATTGAGCTGAAAAGCAAGAGTGAATGTGAGATTGAGAAGAAAAGAAATAGTGAGACCGAAATGGAGAAAGAGAGAAAAATGAGAGAGAAAAAAGAAGAGGGTGAGACTAAGACCTCAAGCAAAAGAGAGAATGAGTTGAAAAATAATTATGAGGTCGAGAGTACAAAAAAAGATGAAGAAAAAGAGAGTGACAGAAAAAAAGAGAGTGAAAATAAAAAAGAGTGTGAAAGGGAAAAAGAGAGTGAAAAAGAAAAAGAGAGTGGAAAGAAAAGAGAGTGTGAAGAAAGTGAGAGAAAAACAAAGAGAAAAGCGAGTTTTTATGCTAAGGCGAGTCTTAATCCTAACGTACTTGACGTATGTTTGCCTAGTATTGTTGTCTCTTTGTTGCAGGGATATGAGGTCGTGTTTCCAAGTAGTGTATTTAGTGGATTGCCACCTAATAGGGAGATAGAGCACTACATTGATTTTGTGCCAAGTGCGACAATTCCTAACCGACTTTTCTTGGAAAAACATGAGTCATTGACACATTTAAAGGGACAAGATAAGTTGTTGACTAGAATGCATGCTAAGCGGGAGGATTGTGTTCAGACTTTTCCTCATGTATTCAAATACACAAAAGGTATGAAAAATTTTGTGGTTGATACTTTAGCAAGAAGGTATGTCCTTGTCTTCATTTTAGATGCAAAATTGTTGAGATTTGAATATGATAAGGGATTGCATGCTAATGATCATGACTTTGCTAGTGTGTATGGGACATGTGAGAAAGCATCTTTTGGTAAGTTCTATAAACTAGATTGGTACTTGTTTAGAAATATTAGATTTTGTGTACCTACTAGTTTTATGCATAAGTTGTTTGTGTGTGATAGACATGCTGGTTTGTTGGGTAACCTTGGTGTAAGGAAGACTTTTGTTGTGTTGCATGAACATTTGTGGGAATATCATTTGCCTTTCAATGACGTGTTGCATGAACATTTGTGGGAATATCATTTGCCTTTCAATGGCGTGTTGCATGAACGTTTGTGGAAGTATCAATTGTCATTCATCGATGTGTTACATGAATGTTTGTGGGAGTATCATTTGCCTTTCATTGACGTGTTACATGAACGTTTGTGGAAGTATCATTTGTCATTCATTAACATGTTGCATGAACGTTTGTGGGAGTATCATTTGCCATACATTGACTTGTTGCATGAACGTTTACAGGAGTATCATTTGCGTTTCAATGAGTTTGCATATATGGACTCTGTTTTGGGGCTGCCTAGGAAAGAAAGAAGTAGAGATTCTATTTATATGGTTGTGGATAGATTTATAGAGTTTGCATATAATAGGACCATGCATACTACCACTTTATATTTTCCTTTCGCAATTGTTTATAGCCCTAATCCATTTACTCCTTTTGATTTAATGCCTTTACCTGTTGACGACATGAGTAGCTTGGATGGATCTTTTCAAATTCTTGAACAAATTAATGATATTGCATATGAAATTAATGATAATATTACTAACGTTTTTCCCTTTGATCCAGGTGGAGATTCAAGGTTGAATCCTTTTGAGGAGAGGGGGATTGATGGGAACCAAGGTGGAGATTCGAGGTCGAATCCTTTTGAGGAGAGGGGGAATGATGGGAACCATGATGGGCCTAGTCTTAAAGATCACGGAGACAATGCAAGGATTGATGCAATCCACTTGGGACGAGTTTAGCAAGAGCCCAACATTCAAGATGAGGCTTGAAGGATGAAGATCCAATTTTGATTCATTTGATCAGCTATGGAAGATGGCAACAACAAGACTTAAAGGCTTTGGGCTCTTGAAGGGTTACAACTTATTTAATTCATTTAAAAAACTTATTTTATTAGTTTAGAATAAATGAGTTTATTATGGGAAGCACTTAAGGGGGCCTATGCAAGGGTATGTTGGGAAAGTTATTATTTTATTGAACTAGGGTTAGGGTTACTGTAGCCGAGTTACTGTAGCACCGTACTGTAGCCGCGGCACTGTTCACTCAGGGGTATTTTTGGAAGATGGGGTTTTATTTTATCTAGGGTTTTAATTAGGTTTTGCTTTAAATACTCTATGTAGCCTCATTCTAATCAGATTATGAAGTTTATGAAATTTGATGAATTTATTCATTGTGAGTTGAGTTTTACTCCTCTTGTTCTTAATTGAACTTTTGAACTTATCAAAGGTAAATCACAACCTTTGTGGCGTTCCTCCTTTGTAATCTGGGTTCTTGAGACGGGTTCTTCAACGGGTCTAGATTTTAATATAATCTAGGTTCTTGAAACAAGTTCTCATCGGGTCTAGATTCTCCATCCATAGACTTGATTTTGGCTTTCTTGGGGAGTTTTCAAATTGACTGTGGGTTCAAGGGATTTCATTCCCGCGGGTTCATATCAGCTAGTATAGATAGGTGCATTGCATCTTATATGTCATGTACAAGGGGTATGTAGCCTTGTGTTGCATATCCCAGCGTTTCGGTCACCGTCCAATCCCAAGTGGGGGCTGGGGGCGCCACATCGAACTTGGTCTTGACCCCCCGTCCAACAAAATAGAGTCCTTATACTCGCAAGAAGAAGAGTCCCTTGACTCGTTGTGGGGTAAGGTCCCAAGTCTCCAGACTGGGTACTGACCTCCCGTCCAAAGAAACTGAGTCCTTACACTCGCAAGAAGACTAGTCCCTTGGTACTCAGTCGAGTCCTTTGATTTGCTGCGGGGTAAGGCCCCAAGTCTCAGAACTAGGTCCCAACCCTTATTCCAGTAAAGCCAAAGCCCTCGTTAGAACCACAAAAAGGAAAAAGAAAGGAGGAGAGGAAAATGGAACAAAATAACACATCAGTTGCAAGAAATGAGTCTTCATTTCATTCATCATCAAAGATACATAGTTATAAGGATAGTCGGGGAGCGCTATGCAAAGTTACAAACTACAAACAAAAAAGAAAGGGGAAAGTGAAGGGGGAGGGGCCGTGCCCATCACTGGGGTGGAGAAGGTTGAGGAGTGCTCGGGGGGAATGGGGGATACCCTGGCTTCCCAAAGTTCTTAATTTAAGCTTGTGCCTTGGAATTGGGAGGAAGGGAGGATAGAGACAAAGTGCGCAAGTCCAACTCGGGATTCTGCAACAAGTGCTTGTGCATCCGATTGAGGCCATCTCAATATCCATGAGACAGGGCCGTGTCCCAAATGCCGTTTGCCTCCCTGGAACATTTGGCGACGTCCTCCAGATGAGACTTCAGGCTGGCGATCTCATTGTTGCGGGATAGGAGGTCAATGTTCTTTTGGATCCCCGACTGCTAAAGCTCACCAATGCCTGCCTTCGCCTGTCGTAGTTGCTCTCTTAAGTGTTGAGCCTCCTAAGAATGCCTAAAATGCCCGAACAACAGGCATGAAAGCTGTCTGATAGCTAGAGCTCAATTCCATCAAGATTCCTCCAACTCCTTTCGGGTAGACTCAGTCTCCTCCCTAGACTCTCGCAGCTCCTGCCAAGCAGACTCCAACTCCGCTTCCCGAGTGACCAAACTCCATTTAGAAGTTTGGCGAGCCTCTTTAGCGCACCTCTTCGCCGACATCAGCAGAAGGATGTCCTGGTCAGCATTGCACAATAAACCCTTAAGGGCTTTCTTCTTCTCTTTACGCCTTGCTGTGACTACCTCTAGGTGCTAGTTTTGTTCCTTTACATACACCACCTCGCTGATCAGCTCCTTCCGCTTAGTCTCAAGGCTCTTTACTCTTTGGGCCAACTGCTTCAACTTGAAATATCCAAAGCGCGACAAGGTCCCGAGCTCCAGGTTGGCCTCCTCCAGCTCTCCCAGTTTCCCACCGATTGTCGTGGCCAATTGGTCTGCTGCCTGCAAAATATATATATATGAGAAGTAAAAGGCTGTAGAAGGCTCGGCGGAATACGCCAAATGAAGGAAGATACCTGGCGAATAGGGGTTGCAACATCCGGCCCACACACAACATCTGATAGTGGCGCGAGCCTCATCTAGGGTCGAGGTTGGGGCCTGTATCCCTTCTGCCCCGAAGGAAGATGAGGGGCCAACAACCGCTAACTGCCAAAAAAAATTCAGAAGGGACGCCCAGGTCTTGCTGCAGGGCCTGGGAGCCACAAAAGATAGAACCTTAAAGTCATCATCTTCATTAAGATCTATGAAAGCCAGAGGCTCTTGGAAATCTGGGCCCTGATCGGTCTCGCTTGGCCTGGTAGACGAAGGGGGGAGCAACCCTCACGACCGAAGAGGCAGGTATGGTGGCCTCATTTGAGCTTCGAGTTACAGTAGGAGGATCTTCGGGTCTCAGCCCTTCTCCTTCTCCACCGACTCCTTCCTCTTCTTCTTCTTCTTCTTCTTCATCATCATCTTCTTCTTCCTCGTCTTGATAGACGAATTGTGCCCTTTCCCCTTCTTGGCTTGAGGCACAGGAGGGGCTTGACTCTACTTCCTACGACCCATGACCCAGGCCTTGGGTTCTTCTCGTCTTCGCTAGGGCCTTCGTGGCTCGTATCCTGGGAAGAAGTTTGCCCTGTGTCTTGGGGCCCGGCTGCCAAGCCTGCCAGGGGAACCTAGCGGGCCATTTCCTCCCGAAGTGTATACTCGAAAGAAGTTGATATGAACCCGTGGGAATGAATTCCCTTGAACCCACAATCAATTTGAAAACTCCCAAAGAAAGCCAAAAATCAAGTCAAGGATGGAGAATCTAGACCCGATGAGAACCCGTTTCAAGAACCTAGATTATATTAAAATCTAGACCCGTTGAAGAACCCGTCTCAAGAACCCAGATTACAAGGGAGGAACGCCACAAAGGTTGTGATTTACCTTTGATAAGTTCAAGAGTTCAATCAAGAACAAGAGGAGAAAACTCAACTCACAAATAAAATTCAATATTGTCTAACTCTCAAATGAGGCTACAAAGAGTTTTTAAAGCCAAACCTAATCAAAACCCTAGCCAAAATAATGCCCCTTTTACCCAAAATTACCCTTGATGAACAGTACCGGCTACAGTACGCGCGGCTACAGTAACCCCAACAGTAAATTGATGAAACCCTAGTTCCTAAAATGTAATTTTCCAAATAAGCCCTTGGCCAAAATACAAGGCCTTCCCAAAAACATAGTTCAAAAGAAATAAGACATGTGAGCCAAGCATCTTCAAGCCCACTTATTCTAAACTAATAAAATAAATCATTTAACCAAATTGGAAGCCTCCAATAACAATAGGCCGTATCTTTAAGTCATGTCTTCCACAGCTTGAATAAAGTGGATCAAAACTGGTTCTTCTTCTTTCAGACCCATCTTCAGTGTTGGGCTCTTGCTGGCTTCATCCCAGGTGGATTGCACCAATCCTTGCATTGCTTCCTTGATCTTCTTGGCCCTTGATCTTGTAATTGGCCTATCTGGAACTTGCAAAGGATCTTTAAGAGTATGCCCATCTTGGTTCCTATCAGAAGTGAAGGGCTTGAATGGGCTAGGCGCGAGAGGCGGGGAGGGCGCCAAAGAAGCAAAAAATGCTGCCTAAAGATCGCAGACATCCAATTCTTCTTCGAAAGGAAGCAATGAGTTAGGAAAAGGTTCAGCAGGAGCTGGCTGAGAGCTTGTCGAAGTAGAGGGCCCTACAACAGGGCCTGTACCTATAGAAAATGACGTCGTGCTCCCCTGTGTCGAAGGAACCAAAATCTTCGCACGCGCGAACTCTCGGTCACGACTCATTTGGGAACGACTTCCTAGTTCCCCAGCACGATCGCCAGAAGGAGAAGGACCCCCAACCTCATCACTTTGTGGGGGAGAATCGTGGCGTACCCTTGGTCACTTTGTTAGGCGGCTAGAAGAACTCGAGGCGTGCTTCTGAGGAGAGGGCTGGGCTTGGGGGGATGCTACCCAAGAAATTCCTCCAGATAGCATATGAACAATCGAGCATAGATAGGTAGTTATGGATGTTCTCATCAGAAAGGACCAGATTGGTCTATGACTAGTCAGGGTGGGCCCGCACCCAAGCTGTCACTAACTCCAACCGAGCCTCTGCCCTCCGATTGAAGGTAAGTTCCAGGCTCTTCGCGGAAGGGGAAATCCCCAACATGCTTGAATAGGATACTCCTTGTGGACGGCCTCCCCCTCGAGATACTCACAGTCTGGGCCTGACACGAAAAAAAACTTCCGGGACCACTCCTTTATGCTCGAGTGACGTTGCTTGAGCAAGGCGAGCTTTCGTCTTAGAGACCGGGCCTGGAAACTAATGATGCTTCCTGGTTGGTAGTTAAGTCGATATACGTACAAGAACTCTTGAGCGTCAGGACTAGGTATTCTTTAGGAGTCTTGCTAAGTATCATTCAGAAGATGAAGCAACTGGATATTAGGAGCCACCACGCATTAGGGTGCAGCTACGATGGGGCCAGTCCGAGGTAATTTAGAAACTCATGAACCGGACGACTGAATGGGAGGCGAAGACCATTGGTGAACATTAGTTGGTAAAGAGCCACCCTCGCCGTCGTGCCGTCAGGATTCACCATGTACTCTCACTTGGGGAATCTCCAGAAGCACGGTAGGAGGAATCCTGTACTTGGAGCAGAATGCCCTGAGATCATTGCTGGAGATGGAGGAGACTCAGCATTTCCCCCCGAAATATGGAGGAACGGGATCAATTTTGGGTGCCATTAAAGCAGTGGGAAGTGATAGGAAAGCGGAGATGGAGAAAAGAGAAGGGAGGGGAACACGATGGCTAGAGAGAAAGAGAAAGAGAAACGACATAAACACGACAGACAAAGACAGGAGGAAATGGTGAAGAAGAAGGGGAGTGGGCCTTATATAGTGAAGGCAGGATGGAGAGAATGTAGGAAATGAAGCGACTTTGACAGCAGTGAAGTCAGGAAGCGCCACGCGGTGCATGGACTTTGAAGTGATGGCAGAAATGGAAGGCATCTTGTCAAGAGAGTGAGGGGCACTGACCAATGAGGTCCTAGGATATGAAGGGAAGGGCGGCCAGTGTGATGCCCCCAAATTCCGCTTGGGATCAGACGGACATTTGAAGCATCGAGACATGCAACACAAGGTTACCTGCCCCATTTCATGACATATAAGATGCAATATTCCTAACATGCATCTAGCATTATGCAATATTCGCAGCGGATAATTTTTTTCTTCAGCAATACTATGCACCAAACCGAAATATCCCAAATACTTAAAACATACTTCATACATAATGACGTACTAAACAACTGAGATCACAACACTAGTCCAAAATGGTTGTGATCAAAAGAGTGTTGGAGATTGAACTCCACAGATACAAGTAGTAATCTGAGGTAACTACTGTACCACCATCTACGTCACACCATTGTTTAGTCGATCATTTCCAGTTGGTCGATTCTCGATTCTCCTTCAGATCCTGTAACAAAATCTACCATTCGGAAGGAATGGTAGTTGGGACTACCACAATGAGATTTGATTACAAATATCAGCAAGTTAACAGGAAACTTCCACACAGGTTAAATGACGCATGCATGGCAGTAAAAGCAAGAATGCATAATCAAATCAATAGAAAACATAACATATCCTTGCATAACATGGCATGAAATAATAAGCATAACGTAACTTGACATAACATGGCATGATCTGACATAACTTGAACTGGAACTTAAACTTAACTTGACGTGACATGACATGTACGTGAACTTAAGACATAACATGGACTTGAAACATAACATGAACGTGAACATGCATAATTTGAACATGAACTTGAAACATAACATGAACCTGAGCATGACATAACATAAATGTGAACTTGGAACATAACGTAAACGTGAACATAACATAACATAAACTTGAAAGATATTCTTGTCTCATGGGATTACCATGATTGCGTGAACGTAAACTTGAACATAACATAACGTGAAACATGATTTGAACGTAAAATGCATGAACTTGGAATCTTATTCAATAGACTTAATCATTAAAGTGACCATATGGGTGCTACACAGGTCCCCTTGAGCCGTGTGTCATTGCCGATTACCCCATCACATCACAGGTTTCTATACTAGCTGTCAGTGCATTAATACGTACTCCACAGTTGTTGTAGCCCCACGTATTCTACGTGTCACAATTGCTGTGTCTCATGTAGTGTATGCTTCACAGTTGTTGTGGCCCCATACTTCATGCTCCACAGTTGTTGTGGCCTCATGACTTATTTGTTTGTGCCACACTTGCAGTGGATACACGTAACATAAAGTGTGGCTCCATCGGTGTTATTGCCTGGCGCGCTCCAGTGACCAGCTAATTAGGCCCCATTCACAAGCTGTTGACTATAATTCGTCAACCCAGGGAATCTCACACCTATTTAGACACTCCAGCATGAACAAAGGAGTTCTACTAGGATATTATCTCAGCCTAGCGCTTAGGGTCGTAATTAACGTGAATAATTTAATTGGCATACATGACATTTTGTAACATGACGTAACATGAACGTGACATAAAATACAGAAGTCCTGACGTAGCATAACGTGACATGAATGTAAGACGACAGACATGAGATACTTTGAGACATAAATGAAACAGACAACATTTCATAACATGGCATACATGTAACATGCAACATTTCATAACATAGCATACTATGTAACAGACAACATTTCTTAACGTGGCGTAACATGTGATAGTGAATATTACGTGACATGAAATATATGTAACAGATGGCATACTTAACTTAACATGACATACTTGCAATGTATAGCAATACGTGACAGAATATCTTGTGTAACAGATGAATAATTCATGATAGAATAAATTCTGTGTAATAGATAAATATGTAATGACTTGGCATGGCACATATGATAACATGCATATATACAATTTAGTTCCCTTACTTATCACTCATACACATTAAATTGATAGTAAGTTAAAAGCTAACTTACCTCGATCTTCGTGCTTCGAGACAAAACTCAAGTGCGATCACGAGAAACTGAAAGTAGTGATTTCTAAAATTTAGAACTTAATCACTAACAATTAGGAATATGGAGAAATATCAATTTAGAGTAAAATTACCATTTTACCCTCTACATGTGGGAAAATGAGCATTTTACCCCTGACTTGAGGATTTTGCATCCTAACTCCAAAAATACCAAAATCTACATACCTTATGTAAATTTTGTCCTAAGCTCAAATATCAATTTAGAAAAATTTAAAATTAAACACAACCATTAAAACTCTATAGGGCCGAAACTTACATAGGCCATTTCCTTTGATTTTTTTTTTTTGTTGTTGTAATTCTTTCAAATTTCAAAACTCATGATTAAACCAAAATTTATCTTCTACTATACTCATAAGATATTCCTAAGAATAATCATGTTTTGAATCATGAACAAAAGTCATCAAAATCACTAAAACCATACTTAAACTTTTTGGTTTTTCTTCTAAGTTTAAAACAGAATTTTGTTTCTAACTTGTTTTGATCAACCTCTTGATCCATGACTTATAAAGAAGTGATCTTCAAACCAAAACATCACATGGTTTAAAAAGGTGTCCTAAAACAGATCTAAGCTTTAAACTCAAGATCACATGGTTAAACATCATCGAAAACATAAATTTAGCCAAGAACATCATCACTTTGGCCTAACCAAATATCTCAATGTATAAAATTTGATATCTTCGAAACTAACATCAAATATCTTCAAAATAACATTGTAACATGTATATAAGATGCTTAGGATCTTTCAATAAAAATATCAAAGCCATTGGAATAAGATTAAACCATAAAATATTTAAACTTTCTCAAAACAGAAACTGTTTTTCCTCTTCCAGTTTCTAAGTTTCTAGATCTAAGAAAATATTTCACCAAAACTTTTAATCATGCAACAAATCCTCAACCAATAATTATATACACATGTTAACAGTACTCCATAAAAATTTCGGATCAAGATCTATTCATTAGCTTGGTTAAAAACGCCAAAATATAACACACTCTCCAGTTTATCACCTAGAATGACCTTTCTGGGGTCTAAACGATTTTTTACCAACCAAATGATCTCCAAATGGAACAAATAAGATATCCAAGTAAACTAGACGCCAAAAGAAACAACTTTTATGAAGGAAAATTTGCGAGAAAGCACCTGCAAAAGCTTCGAAATAGGCGTTCAAAAGAGGTATGAAAAACTGTCCGAGAGTGTCTTTTGTGTTCTATGAAGGAAAAATGTAAAGGAGAGTTGCATTTCATGGGAAGTGGACTGGAGAGCCTCTTACAAAAGTTATGGAAAGTGATAGGACTGAAGGAAAGGTTGAGTGTTGGCCTCTTCTTCTCATAAAAATCAGTCCAAGATCTTTTCTCAAGGTGGAGTGTAAGAGTGAAAGAGTGAGGTGGCCCTTTAGCTTTGTATTTCATGAACCTTCTAGGCCCTTCTAGTAAAGATCTGGCCAGCCAAGTGGGGGTACAAAACTTAGCCATGAAGCAATCATTTGGTGACCAAATTCGTGGGCCTTAATGGGCCTAAACCGAATTGGCCTAAATTTTGGGGTTTAAAGAGGGTTTGGGTTGCTATCAAGCCCAAATCCAATATCACTTGGTCCAATCAGTTTTTCAAGGTTAACAACGTTGGATAATGATGTTCTAACACAAATTTGAAGGATTAATAGCATGTGGAAGTGATTTAATCAAGTGATTAAACACAATGCTAGAAATTGGATTAAAAAAAGTTTAGAGGCCAACTTTAGGGTTTTGGGGAAACCGTTTAGGGTTCCGATTTCAACAATGTTTTTGGACTTTCAATTGGATTCCCACCATTTAGGGTTTTACTAGGATTGAAGCCCTCTTTGATCTGGCACAATTTGATTGATCAAAAAGTTTGCTTAGGTGGCATGATCTCACACCTTGATTCCTTCAAATCCAACAAACGCTCCTCATGGTGCCATGTGTCTAATATTATACTCTAAGTGTGGCTAAGATCTTGCCAAGTGTCCAAATACAATTTCTCTAATCTAATTTGGACATTCCACACTGTGATTTTGAAACACTGCAATTGGTGCGCTTACTGAGGTTACTATTCACTCTGAAAAAGTGAATCATAAAATTAATACTAAAACTTCCTAAATATTCATATTAACCTACAGTGAAAATCTTTTACCGAAATTCAACCTCGAAGTGCCCCTAAAAATAATTTCACAATTTCCAACAAACGTTTCGTCTGGAATTATGAAAATAGGCTATTGTGCCATAAAAACCTAAATAATCCACTGAGTCTAATGGTGTAGACCATAATGCATTCTGACACTTCTAACCACCTCAAATAAATAAAACTCATATTTCTAGCACCATAGTGAGTGATAACACTGACTATATTGACATACTAAAACCTATGAGATTGGTCGATTCATAAAAACTTATGGGGTTTTTACGAGATTCCTAAAGTCAATAGAAATTCCACCAATGAATTTCTAGCGGGCTGTTACAGCCAGCATGTCAAATTGATCGTCGGGAAATGAGACGGCCTCAGGAGAAGGGGAGAGGTGCCCTTTCAACAGTAGTTGGCCTCGGGAACTTAAAGTGAGCTTGGATATACCAATGAGATCGTCTCGGGGCTCGACAGCCTACTGAGCCGTCGTGTAGGGAGCCGGACAGGACACCCAACTGCAAGCACATGGCTGAACGTGCTCGGTCACGGGCTCATCAGACTTAAGGCACGCCACATTCAATGCATGTGTCAGGAGACCTGGCACGCAACGGTGAGCCCTACATACAAAGGATGCTCGCCCACGACCTGACACCGAACCTTACCAGAAAGCAATAGGACAGACGTAGCATAGCTGACATGCCACGATCTCCTTCAGCTGCCTAAGCCGTGGACTGACACACTGTGGCAACGGGAAATGAGTGGTAGAAGGTCTAACACCTGGTACACCACGATCTCCCTCAGTAGCAGAACCCGAATCAGGTATAAATAATGGTCATCCCTTCTACGGGAGGGGTCTCTCTTTGAATTTTGATTGTTTTTACTATTCTTCAGAGATGTTTTAATCACTAGAGGATTGTTCACTGACTTTGGCATTGGAGTGACCCCATACGTCACCGGAGCCCTTTCTTCTTAGTTGCAGGTGGCGTGAGTTTGGATATCACGGAAGTGATCGGGCTGGGAAACACTACATCAATAGGTACCATGTGTCTTAATTATTTCACCACCGTGCTTAAGTAGATAGAAAAGATTTTTTCTGCTGCAAGTTTTATTGCATATTACTAGATGTTAGGTCCATTGTATCTTAACTTTTATGTACGAGTGGTATGTAGCCTTGTGTTACATGTCCCAATGCATTCAGCCACCGTCAAATCCCAAGCTGGGGCTGGGGGCATCGTAGCAAGTAGATCTAGCTAAGATAGAGGCTGTGACAACATGGTAGAGACTGAAGAATGTCCATGAGATACGTAGTTTCCTTGGTTTGGCAGGTTACTACTGTAGGTTCGTTGAAGGATTTTTTAAACTCTCTAGCCCGATAACCGCATTGACTAAGAAAAATGTCAAGTTTGTTTGGAGCGAGAAATGAGAAAGGAGCTTTCAGGAGCTGAAAAGGAGGTTAACTACAGCATTGGTATTGGCTTTGCCTGAACCGCACAAGCCTTACATTGTATACAATGATACCTCTAAGATGGGATTAGGATGTGTCATGATACAAGAAGAACTAGTAGTCGCTTATGCTTCGTGACAACCTAAGGATCACGAGCAGAATTATCCTAAGCATGACTTGGAATTGGCTGCAATAGTGTTTGCATTGAAGATTTGGAGACATTATTTATATGGAGAGAAGTGTGAGATATATACAGATCATAAGAGTCTTAAGTATTTGTTTAGTCAGAAGAACTTAAATATGAGACAAAGAAGGTGGGTCGAGACAATAAGTGATTTTCAATGTGAGATAAAGTATCATCCTGAAAAGGCTAATGTAGTGGTAGATGCCCTTAGTCGCAAGACTCAGGCTGACATGCCATCGATATTGGCAGGAATGAGGAATCTGTTAATCAAAGAACCGTCGAGAGACGTTGCATTAACCATGGTGCAAGAAATCGTACCGTTAACCGAGGAGGAGATCATAGAAGGACAGAACAAGGATGGGAAGTTAGAGAAACTTCAACAAAGGATTTTTAGATTTGAAGGACTGCAACATTTTACAATTGAAAAGAATGGAATGTTGTGTTACAAAGGTAGGAAGGTAGTTCCTAATAATCCAGAATTGAAGGAGAAAATCTTAAGGGAAGCGCATTTTACCCCGTACACTACTCAATCTTGAAAGTACAAAGATGTATAGGGATCTAAAAGGTCAGTTTTGGTGGAAAGAAATCAAGAGAGACGTAGCGAAATTCATTGCAAAATGTTCAGTTTGCCAATTGGTGAAAGCCGAACATCGAAGGCTAGTGGGAGAATTGTAACCATTGCCAATCCCAGAGTGAAAATGGGAGGATGTGTCGATGGATTTTGTGATAGGTTTGCCGAGAACGTCTTCAAAGAAGAATTCGATTTGGGTTATAATCGACAAACTTACGAAGAGCGCGCATTTTCTACCCATAGCTAATACGGATTCTATGGAAAAGCTTTCTCAAATTTATGTCAAGGAAATTGATCGTTTGCACGGAGTGCCTAAGTCCATACTCCATAGTGTCGGATCGAGACACGAGATTCACTTCACGATTCTAACAGAGTTTGCAAAAGATGTTAGGCACGAATTTGAGGTTTAGTAGTACATATAATCTGCAGATGGATGGGCAGACTGAGTGTACCATTCAGATGTTAAAAGATATGTTGCGTGCATGTGTGTTTGAACTAAGTGGTGATTGGGAAAGCCATTTGCTGTTGATAGAGTTTGCTTACAACAATAGCTTTCAAGCCACGATACAGATGACACCTTATGAAGCATTGTATGGAAGAAAGTGTAGATCCTCTCTATATTGGGACGAAGTTGGAGAAAGGAGAGTTTTAGGGCCTGAATATTTGCTGGAGGTGCGAAAGCAAGTAGCACTGATCCAAGAAAGGATGAAAGCTGCCCATAATCGATAGAAAAGTTACACCGATAAAAGATGAAGAACTCTGGAATTTGCTGTAGGTGATTGGGTGTATGTCAAAATTTTACCTATAAAGGGAGTTGTACGGTTTGGCAAAAGAGGGAAAGTGAGTCCCCATTAGGTAGGACCATATGAAGTTGTAGAAAGAGTTGGTGTAGTGGCATATCAACTAGATCTACCAGTCGAAATGCAAGGAGTGCATAATGTCTTTCATGTATCGTCTTTGAATAAGAGCTTCGGAGAAAGAAGACCAGTAGTGATGGAGCCTGACAGTATTTGGCTTCGACCTAATTTATCTTATGAGAAGGAATGGCTAGTGTAGATTGTGGGTAGGAAGGAGCAAGAGCTGAGGAATCGAGAGATACCCTTAGTGAAGCTGCTCTGGAATAATCCAGATTTTCAGGAAGCAACTTGGGAAATAGAAGATGTAATGAGGACTAACTACACTCATTTGTTTGTATCATAGATTTGGGTTTTTGTAATGAATATGTGTATGACTGTGTGTACTCTGGCTTGTTTTGAATAAATTGGTGTTTATTTTGAATGATTTCCTAATGACGTTGTGTGCAACTATACTAGGATATGGCACGAACTAGAAAACCCTCACGTATGTCTGTGTCCTCAGTGACACTAACTACAAAAAGACAAGAATGGAGTCGCAGGAACCGACAAAGAAGAAAAGATCGCATGATGGCTGCTCACTGGGAATAGATGGAAAAGTTTGAGCATCATTGCACTCATGTGATGGATACAGATTCCCAAGGGAATATCTTCACACGACGAGCATTACCCCATTCCTATTTCGTCTTTTATAGAAAGAAACTTAGGGAAAGGGCAAGTGTGACACTTGTCTAACATGCAGGAGGTTCTAGAAGGTGTGAGTGGAGGATGATGTCATCAAGATTAGGGCTTACATGCCCACATGCAAGAACTCCTTTTCTGAAAGTGACACTTGTCAAGTATGGAGAAAGAGACCTTCGGAAATCTTACTTGGGAAGACAAAAAGGCATGTTCTAGAAGAATGTTGGAAGAGCAAGAGAGGAGAGAGGGGGCGACGACTAGGCATTGGGAAGGCCAAGGATCACGTAGGGAAAAGCTTGGGTTTCGGCCAACACAAGAAACAACACACTCACATGCCACATGGATACCATGTATATGAGGTGGAGTTCCAAAGAGGATTGAGTTATGTATTTTGACCATTTTGCCACCAAGTACATTGAACCTAGACATGTAAGGAAAGGCACAATGGGAAAGTGGGGCAAGAGAGAATTTCGGTTGGAGGAGGCTACACGGCACATGTGAAGAAGGCCTTTGGTTTTCCAGAGTCATCCTAGGGAAGTGGAAGCAACCCTCTGTCTAAGATGCCAAGTGGCATCCATGCATAAGCCTTTGACAATTCAAGAAGGGATGGAGGCTCTATAAAAGGACATTGCCGAAATTAGGGGAGGTCTTTTGCTCAAGTTCTCAATCTTGTCCCTAAGGATTTTTGGCTACTGCCATTTTCTCACACTTTCTCACCAACCAAACACCACCATTCTCTTCAC
This sequence comes from Juglans regia, assembly GCF_001411555.2. NCBI lineage: Eukaryota > Viridiplantae > Streptophyta > Magnoliopsida > Fagales > Juglandaceae > Juglans > Juglans regia. The sequence goes on along the minus strand of NC_049905.1, from coordinate 15,148,859 downwards.
CATTTTGAAAACCACCAAGAATAATTCTACAATCATTCGGCTAGAGGAAGAACACAAGGAGGTAAGAACCATTCCATCATTTCTTGCACATACACACATGGCCAATAGGGAAAACAATACTAACAAGTTTCGGCTTTAGGGTTTTCCCACATGTACATATACTTTCACTTTAGAAACTAGGGTTTTTCTTCAAGAGAAGGAAGAACCCAAAAATATCCTTTTGTTTCAAGCTCTTGAACATGAAGTGATGAAAGATTGAAGGCCACGACCACCACTTGAAAAAGGCTAGGGTTTTCTTGTCCTCAAGAGTTTCAGATTGTAGGGTGTCTCATGGGAAGCATTTTTTGAAAAACCTAGATACACAAACATCCACTCTTATTTTGAAGACTAGGGTTTCTCTAGTTGTTTTCTAATATGTCTTGTATGTACTTTTCAAATTTTGGTATTTTATATATTTTGAATTTTTGTAAGTAAACTTCCAACTTACTTTTGATAGCACTTGTATATATTTTGTGAACTCTTGTTTGGATATCATTGCTTGAATCCCTTTATATTGTTATATATATGATTAGTTTGATAAAAGAATGAGATGATATGTTTTCATGATTTTTTGTTGAAGTGTATTTCGAATATACCATGATTAGGGTTCCAGTTTTGACATGATGATGTGCTATGCATGCTTGTTTTGATGTATGAATATGTAGAAGCATGAGAATATGTGTTGTGATGATAAGAATCCATGTTTGGAGGTCTTGCATGTTTTGGCCAAGGCCATATCAAGGGAATCCGAATTTGTTTTGGGTTTGGATAGGTATGATTCAACTATGTTTACATGTATTCATCATATGATTGCATGTTCTAATGTTTTCAAGCCATATTGTGAGATGTACATTGAGAATTGGACCATATATGTTTCGGGTTGTACATGTTGCATGAGTATGGTAAAGTGTAACGTCATATGTTGTGGTGCCCCAAGCCCCCACTTGGGATTGGACGGTGACTGAAACGCCGAGACATGTAATATAAGGCTACACACCCCTCGTACAGGACAAATATTATGCTATGCATCTAAGTATACTAGTAGTATGCAATACAATGGAAAAATAGTAAAAGTCGGATAATCTAAGCAATGCGATAAGCAATTGCAAAGGACATAGCACCGTACTAATATCATATCCCAACATTGTCCAAAAGCAAAAAACATGTATCATAAAGATATAACATCCTAAAATCATAGAGTATAGTTTAAATCTCCCAAAACACGGGACCTACTCAAAACATAGTTCCCCATAAGTTGAGATTTAAAGCCAGAAGATCCATCTCTTTTTTTTTTTTCTTCCAACAAATAATTTAGGTTCCCATTTTCTTCAAAAGGGTTTGGGCTTCACAAGCTTTTCCAAGGTCTTATCTATATCCTGATTGTTACGCCGTCTGAATTTCGCAATAAACTCAAGTATTCCAGAGATCTCCCGGTCGATGGCCTTGAGTTGCTTCAAGATGGAGGGCTCAGGTCAACTTGCCACCATTTTAGGTACGATCCTCTCCGGAGGAGGAGGTGTCGTTCTCTTCCTCTTGGTCATGGGCGTCGTCTATTATTGTGACGCCCCCAAATTTTGCTTGGGATCGGACAGACATTTGAAGCGTCGAGACATGCAACAAAAGGTTACTTGCCCCCGTTCATGACATATAAGATGCAATGTTTCTAACATCCATCTAACATTATGCAATATTAATATTCGCAGCGGATAATAAATTTTTTCTTTTTTTTTTTCTTTAGCAATACTATGCACCAAATTGAAATATCCCAAATACTTAAAACATACTTCATACTTAACGACATGCTAAACAACTAAGATCACAATAATAGTCCATATGGTTGTGATCAAAAGAGTGCTGGAGATTGAACTCCACAAATAGAAGTAGTAATCTGAGGTAACTACTGTACTACCATCTACGTCGCACCATCGTTTAGCCGACCGTTTCCAGTTGGTCGATTCCCGTTTCTCCTTCAGATCCTGTAACAAAATCTACCATTCGGGGGGAATGGTAGTTGAGACTACCACAGTGAGATTTGATTATAAATCTCAGCAAATTAACAGAAAACTTCCACACAGGTTAATGATGCATGCATGGCAATAAAAGCATGAATGCATAATCAAATCATAAGTAATCATAGCATAACTTGACATACAGCATAACATAACTGGCATAACTTAAACTGAAACTGAAGCTTAGCATGAACGTGACTTGAAACATAACATGAACTTGAAACATAACATGGACTTGAAATATAACATGAACGTGAACATGCATAATTTGAACATGAACTTGAGCATGACATAACATAAATGTGAACTTGGAACATAACGTAAACGTGAACATAACATAACATGAATTTGAAACATATTCTTGTCTCATGGGATTACCATGATTGCGTGAACGTAAAGTTGAACATAACATAACGTACATGACTTGAACGTGAAATGCATGAACTTTGAATCTTATTCAGTAGACTTAATCATTAAAGTGACCATATGGGTGCTACACAGGTCCCCTTGAACTGTGTGTCCCTGTCGATTATCCCATCACATCACAGGTTTCTATACCAGCTGTGAGTGCGTTAATATGTACTCCACAGTTGTTGTGGCCCCACGTATTCTACGTATCACAATTGCTGTGTCTCACGTAATGTTTGCTCCACAGTTGTTGTGGCCCCATACTTCATGCTCCACAGTTGTTGTGACCCCATGACTTATTTGTTTGTGCCACACTTGCTGTGGACACACGTAACATAAAGTGTGGCTCCATCGGCGTTAGTGCCTGGCGCGCTCAGGTGACTAGCTAATTAGGCCCCATTCACAATCTGTTGACTGTACTTCGTCAACCCAGGAAATTTCACACCTATTTAGACACTCCAGCATGAACAAAGGAGTTCCACTAGGATATTACTCCATCCTAGCGCTTAGGGTTGTGATTGACATGAATAACTTAACTGGCATACATGACATTTCGTAACGTGACGTAACATGAATGTGACATAAAAGACAGAAGTCTTGACGTAGCATAATGTGACATAAAACTAAGACGATAGACATGACATACTTCAAGACATAATTGTAACAGAGAACATTTCATAGAATGGCAAACATGTAACCTGCAACATTTTGTAAGCATACCATATAACAGACAACGTTTCTTAACATGGCATAACATGTGACAGTGAATATTACGTGACATGAAATACATGTAACAGATGGCATACTTAACTTAACATGACATACTTGCAATGTATAGCAATACGTGACAGAATATCTTGTATAACAGATGAATAATTCATGACAGAATAAATTCTGTGTAACAGATAAATATGTAATGACTTGGCATGGCACATATGATAACATGCATACATACAATTTAGTTCCCTTACTTTTCACTCATACACATTAAACTGATAGTAAGTTAAAAGCTAACTTACCTCGATCGTCGCATCCTATGAGTGTAAAGTGCGAAACACAAGGAACTGTAAGAGGGTATTCTAAAAATTAGAAATTAATTACTAATAATTAGAAAAGTGAAGAGGGACAACTTAGAGTAAAATTACAATTTTACTCTCTACATGTGGAAAAACGACCATTTTACCCCTAACTTAAAGATTTCACATCCAAACTCAAAAAATGACCAAAATTTACATTCCTTATGTAAATTTTGTCCTAGACTCAAATAACAACTCAGAAAAATTTAAAACCAATCACAACTATGGAAAACTCACAATGGCCGAAACATACATAGGCCATTTCTCTTGATTTTGGTTGCAATTTCTTCCATCATCAAAACCTATGATTGAACCAAAATTTTGTAACCAGGATCTTCCTATCCTAAGTTTAAAAATACACTTAAAATATCTTTTAAGAAAAGCTAATCATCAACACCAAACTTTTTGTAAAAAGACCCAAACTTTTTAACAAAAAGTAAACCCTTAAATCACAATTTTTGACCTTAATAAAAACATCTCCAAGAATTCCAAAAAATCAAATCTTACTTCTAACATATTCATAACATCATCCTAAAATCAACCATGCTTTAAATCATCAAACAAAAGCCACCAAAAATCATAAAATGGAGAGAAGTGTCTCTTGCCCGACTTTAAACTTCTGGAGGGGGGAAGTTATGGGCTTGAATGACCCATTGATTGGAGGTGGCTATGTGACATAAAGTGGAAAATAAAGAGAGGCATGGACTGCCTGCAGTAGCTATGAGAGATGGAGGTTGATGGAGTGGACTTCTCTACACATCATGGCACTAATGGGTTGCAGCCAATGGCAGTGGATGGTCTGCCATGTGGGGGAGGAAACTTCTCCAAGAAGCTTTGCCAAGGTGGCCAATTTCGTGGGCCTTGGTGGGCCCCAACCAAGTGGGCTTCAATTTCGGGTTTAAAGGGGGTTTGGTTAGGGTTTAGATGCTACCAAGCCCACAACCAATTTTTCTTGGCCCAATCAAATTTCCAAGGTTTAAAAGGTTGAATAATGATGTCATAACAAGGATTTGATTAATTAATAGCATGTGAAAGTGATTTAATCAAGTGATTAAACACAATGCTAGAAATCGGATTAAAAAGGGTTTGGTGGCCAACTTTAGGGTTTAGGAAAACCGTTTAGGGTTTTGATTTCAACCAAATTTTTGGGGTTTCAATTGAATTCCAACCATTTAGAGTTTTGCTAGGGTTGAAACCCTCTTTGGTCTGGCACAATTTAGTTGATTAGATGAAACAGAGCTTTGCTTAGGTGGCATGATCTCACACCTTGACTTCCTTCACAAATCCATCTAATGGTTCCTCATGGTGCCAAGTGTCTAATACTATTCACTATTTGTGGCTAAGATCATGCCAAGTGTCCAAATAAAACTCCTCTAACCTAATTTGGATATTTTACACTGTGATTTTGAAAACACTGCACTGTGTGCGCTTATCGAGGTTACTATTCACTCCAAAAAAAATACATAATAAACTTAGTACTGAAAAATTCTAAATATTCATATTAACCTATTGTGAAAATCGTTTACCGAAATTCAACCCCAAAGTGCTCCTAAAAATAAATTTCATAATTTTCAATAGACGTTTCGTCCGAAATTATAAAAATAGGCTATTGCGCCATAAAATCTTAAATAATCCATTGAGTCTAATGGCGCAGACCATAACGCATTCTGACAATTCTAACTATCTCAAATAATTAAACTCATAAATCTAGCACCATAGTGAGTGATAACACTGATTATGATGACAGACTAGAATCTAAGCGATTGGTCGATTCGTAAAAACTTGTGGGTTTTTCACGAGATTCCTAAAGTCAATAGAAATTCCACTAATGAATTTCTAGCGGGCTGTTACAATTATACCTGTAACAACTTCTACCATTTTGGTTAGGGAATGGTAGTAGAAATTACCACAATGAGATTTCACGAAATCTCAGCAAGTAATCACACAACATACCACAATTAACACAAGCATACAAGAGGTACATCATGAAATGCATGCATGAACATGTATTTGACATATGACTTTACCATTTTCAAAAGACTTGTAACATAAACTTAACTTTCAGAAAAACTTCTTAACTTCTCTTATTCACATGATCTTAATTAGAACTTGCCTTATCAGAACATATCACAAGATTTGCATCGAGTGATTCTTATCACATAAGCTCTTATCCTTGTTTAGAGGGTGGACACAACACGGTTCCCCTTAGCATCGCGTGTTCCTGCTAGTTACTGCACTATCAATGGTTCGTACACCGTGATAAATACATCATAAACAGAGATTCGTTTTAACTCGATATTACTTCGTCAGGTTACATGCCTTATGCACCCACTAGTGTTAGGCGCTTCCTAGCTCCGGCATTCTTTGAAAAGAATCCATCCAAGGCTCGTCAACGATACTTTCTCGACTGAGTGGTTACCACTCTATTCTTAAACACTCCATAGTGGACAGAGAAGTTCCACTAGGACATTTTCACGTCCTAGCACTTGGGGTCATGATAAAACTTATAAACCCTTTTCTTTGAAAACACTTTTGGAAACACTTTCCCCAAATGCATGTGACATGAGACTTATAACATGCGTATTTGCACTTGACATAAGACGTATGAGATGCCATGCATGAGATAACCAAACATAACATGTTCAATTCATAGCATGATAACATAAACCATATGAGATATCAAAACACATACATGGACCCATGAAAAAGGGCCTTGGCTGAACATGTAGAAGCCAAAACATGAAGAATCATTACTTGAACATGCTTCAAACTTCACACATTGCTTGATAATCAAAACATAATGAAACAAAGCAATAAAATCATGTCATTTGAGTAAGATCCGAAACTTCCAAGACGTGGTATAGCCGAATCATCAAATAACACAAATCAACCACAATATTTTCCTTCAAACTAAAACATGCTTAGAATATTCTCGCCATTTTCATCTTAAACCAAGCATATTATTCATGTAGTATTTATATTCTAAGATCACATAAGCATATTCAAACAAACAAACAAGAAATAACAAACAAAGCAAACATAAGAATGAAAGGATTTACACAAATATATATAAGTATTAACCAAGAGTAAGTTGAGTGTATACTTACAAAAATCCATGTAAGGAAATAATAGCAAGCTGTAAATCTGAATGTGCTTCATTAGAAAGTGCCTAGAAAAATCCTATTTCGTGTTCTTGAGTGTGTGAGGATTTCCAGGGCATCACTTGATCTCAATTCATATGGCCTTTAGGGTTTTTAGGTTAAAACCCCTTCATTTCTGATGCAAACCAAGGAGCTGGACATGCTGATCATACAAGTGGGAATGAAGCTGAATTTGCACAAGACCCTTTGTCACTTCCTAGTGGCCCAATTACAAGACTTAGAGCCAAACGTTTCAATGAAGCACTAAATGGGCTAATCCAAGAGAATTGGGCTGATTCTAAAAAGACCAAGATGGGCTCAAATAATATTCAAGACTTAGTCCATGTCATCAAGGCAATTGAAGAGGCTAATTAGCACGTAGAAATATGATGAATGGTCTGTCCATTAAAGGACGTGAATTTGTTAAGTTTCAAGAATATTAAATAGGTGAATGAACTTGGTCTTGCCTGGGTACATGAAATACATTGAATTTAGTCATTTAGTCATTTCTGGCTGCCTTTAGAAGTCCAAGAGGCCTAAAAATCGTGGGACTTGTTATGTTAATATTTGTGTTGCTTTTAAAGTTGTAGTTATGACTTTTCCTATTCTTGGAGGGTTGTTCCAAGTATATAGAGGGGTTATTTCGAGTTTTAATATAAGATTTGAAATTTCAGAAGCTTAATTGTCTTTGTGAGGTATTGTGTTCCTCTTGGTTCTTCAAAGAACTCTTTGACCTTATCAAGTTAATCTTGTGGCGTTCAAGCTCCAAACTTATCACCTTGATTCTGATTTCTGGGTGTGGCGTTTTCAATCCTTCGTAGTCTTGGTTTTCATCTAGTTGGGTGATTGGTCAAGGCTTAACAAATCTTGTCAATACGATATTGGGGTTCCAAGCCATCATTGTTATCGGGTTTCATCACAATTGTTGGTGGAGTTCATATCAATTTCACTCATGTAGTAAAACAAGACTTGAAACAAGATGAATATATATGTGGTGGTCGAAAATATGGAGGATATACATCCCCCACTATTCAACTTCAAGGGTTCCTCGAAAACCCTAAAACCCTTTTTCCATAAAAATGGGTAGAAAGTGTGTGTATTTCACCATTCTCAAAATCCCATGAGATTTGAATCTCATTTTGAGTTGAGAAAGTGACTTGTGTGTATAAGACTAAGAGAAAAATTAATCATTACCTTGTCTATCCTTGATGGTGGTGAAATCCTCTCTTGAGAAGGAATCCTCATTGTTTGGTTCGAAAGAAAGTGCGAGAAAGTGAGAGAATCTTCAAGTGAACATGTGAGAGAGAGTGAGAGAGTTCATGCAAATTCTGAAAAATTTCAAGGGAAAAGCCCATAGGCGTGTACTCCCTCCTTTTTATAGTAGTCTCCTCACTTCCCTATTTGGTTGCTTCCAAAATCCTTGCATGGATGACAAGTGGCAAGTGTTTTCTCCTTCCCCTTTCTCTTTTGCCGAAAAGACTCTTAGAATCCCCACTTGGATTTACATTGGGAAGGGATGACTTAGGGTGGTGTGTGGGGTTTCCTCTGTCTTGGCCGAAATCCCTTCTTTCCCCTTTATGCCATTCCTTTTCTTATTGCATAAATATCTCTTCAAAGGTATCTTTGTAAAATGTCACATGCCTCTTCCTTTTTCCAACAAACAACCTTTGGCATGGATGACAAGTGGCATGGTCGTGTGCCTTGTCTCTTGCCTCCCACCACTTCTCCTTCCCTTTGTTGCTTCATCTTCTATTGCTCCTTCCCAAGATGACTCCTCATGTGCCATTGGTCCTTCGATGCAAGAGTCCCTTCATCTAATCTTCTAGAAGCTTAACGTATGCTTGACACTTGGTAAATTTTGACAAAAATCCAAAATTCCATGTGCCCCTTTCAGTTTCCCATGCATCTTTTCTAGAGAAACTTCCTTCCTCTTCCCTAGGCTTCCATTTCCAAAAAATCTACATTGGAACTCGAAATAAGGCCAAAACAAGGTTCTAGGTGTGTGGGAAAATGGGTTGGCCGAAAATCCTTTAGTCTCCCTAGATTCATTTTGTCCCTTGATTCTTCTAGAAGGTTTCTAGCATGTTTACAAGTGGCAAATCCTATGGGTAGGCGTGCAAGCCACATTTTGATGTTTCCCTACACTTCTCTCTCCCCCTTAGCCCACTATCAAAACCAGATTCGTAGTGCAACACATGCATGACACATGACACTAGTGACTAAGGTTTGGGCTATGAGCCTAAAGCTATTGGGCCTAGGTCTCTAAATAGGGCCGAAAATTACAAAGCAAATCTAGGGTATCTCCCCTCTTGGGCTCAATTCACTAAATCAAAGACTTTAAGACCTTCTAAAAGTAACTAAGGCTCTTAAAAGGCCATGGCGACCAAGAATGAATTCTATGGGCCATGCTTAGACAAACTTGGGTCATCACATATGTTCATGTCTCATGCATTGGAGTCTATGTTTTCAAAAGGAAAAGAGTCGAAATCCTTTACTAGGATGGGAAAATGCCTTATTGGAACTCCCTGTCCACTTTGGAGTGTTTAAAGTTGAGTGGAGACCTCTGGGTTGACGAAGTATAGTCGACGGGTCGAATGGTTCCTTAAGGAAAGGATAGGAGCAAGGTTGCACCTAAAGCTAGTGGGTGACGTATGGTGAAAGGGAAGTAAGCAGATTGCCGTAAAAGAATTTGTTTATGTATCAAGTGGATCGTTGGTTGATTTGGTATCTAGCGGGGAACACACGGTGCTTAGGAGAGCCGTGAGGTAGCTATTCATGTGAATCATGAAATGAACAAGGAATTTGAGCTCTATATTATGATACGATATGACATGCCGTGATACATTATGATATGCCATGATATGCTTTGTTATGTTATGCCATGATATGTTACGATGTGATATGATCAGAATATGAAAATGTTATGAAATAATAAGAATGGTATGATATGTTATGATATAAAAAGTATGGCGTGATATGTTATGACAAGAACAAAAACTCGAGCTCAAATGATATGAATATGTGTTAAGAAGTCTAAAAGATGAAAAAATGTTTTTATGAAAAGTCTATGTTGCATTTGTCAATGTTTGTACGTCAAAGTTCATTTCCATGCATTTATTGTGGTTTGCATTTGTTTGTGGCTTACTTGTATATGGATGTGATATATATTGTATGTTGACTGCTTACTTCTAGATATTTCTCGAAATCTCACTATGGTAGTTTCCACTACCAATCCCCACTCGGAATGGTAGAAGTTGTAACAGATATCCCAGACTTTATAGAATCATGAACTTAGATGACTCCATGATAGATGACGAGTATACCATGGAGGCTCATCATAACTTTACTGCAGATGTTTTGAAGTACACGGCTTTTGATGGCAACTAGGTTCAAGGGATTCCATTCCCGCGGGTTCATATAAGCTTTTCTTCTCAGGGAAATACTAGTTAGCATTAGTGAGACTGAGATTGAATTTACGCTTACCAACCCATTGAAGAACCTAAAATTTTGGTGGAACATGGATCAGTTGTCAACTTTCCTTAAGAGAGCCTCTGAGTCTACGGCTGATGCAAATGAGATAGCAAAGGACTTAGGACTTCTGGCGCCCGAGCCTCAGAAGTCACATGTGATCTTTCGGTGTTTAACTCCTAATGGAGCCGTAGTAATGAAGAAAACGAGAACCTAAGATGTTTTGAGGAAAAAGAAAAGGAATTATGGGTTTCTTTTTTAGAAAACAATATTTGATGGTCCCTTGTTTTGGGAGTTGTTTAAAACATATATCTATTTTGGGAAAGTACAATTATGAAAGTTCTAAACTTTTGGGATTTTACATTCGGTACCATTATCATTATATTGCCATCGCCCTTAAGTAGTTAAAAGAATTATCCACTGCAAATTACTGCATACTGCTAGATTATAGGTGTATTGCATCTTAACTATCATGTACGAGGGGTATGTAGGCTTGAGTTACATGTCTTGACACTTCAGTCACCATCCAATCCCAAGCTGGGGCTGGGGGCGTCACAGTAATGCCACCCGCAAATAGATGGGCAAATAGAAAGGGTGATTCAGACTTTGGAAGATATTCTAAGAGCCTGTGTATTGGAACATGAAGGGAATTGGGGGAAGCAACTACCTCTGGTAGAGTTTGCTTACGACAATAGCTTCCAAGCCACCATTCAGATGGCAGCATACGAAGCCTTGTATGGTGACTCACTCTAAAAATGTTTAGAAAATCACTCCCAAGTATAAGAGTTACACCAACTAATATTAGGGAAGTCCTTAAGTCATCTCCTCAAGGAACAGTTAGTTTAAATCTCAAATTCAACTACCATAAAAAATAAAAGAAAGCTATATCCTATACTACCCTTAATGACATTCACAATGAGAACTGATTTTTTTTTTTTTTGACTTAATCTGAAAATGTTTTCTTTTATTCTATTTTTCATTTTGTTGTTTGTATGAGACAACGAAACAATCATCGAGTACGTTGACAAAAAAAAGATCTAAATGACAGTAAGAACTTGAACTTAATTTAGTAGTGGAAAGCAACTAATTGACAAACAATAATTATTATTCTAATGCACCTTGCCACCAACATCACTCTCTTCCATACATTCAATAAATTCATTGACGTGCATTGAATGAATTATGATTATCCCTACTTAAGAAGCTAAACCACACTCATCAATATCATCTAATCCAACAATTCCAAACAATATACCGAAAATGATAATGGTTATGCTCTAAGAGTCATTTTATCAAACCCCCTTACGTGTAGTGTATACCGACTAATTTTCATTCCATGGAAATCCAAAATACCCAACAACATTACCCTAATCAGAATTTGCAACCAACCACAAGCATAACAGAACGAAACCCTTGAATCCCAAAAAACACAAGTCTCAACAAAAATCAAAACAGCAAACAGAAATTCAAGCTACTGAATTAGGAAGGATAAAGTAATCAAATGCTAGAATGGGTTTCGAATCTAGCCAACAGGTCTTTGGATTCAAGAACAAGCTATAGAGACGAGGATGGAATAAATTTTTGGGCATTTGGCAGTTCGGCTGGGAGCAATCTGCAAACCAAGCAAAAACGCCTCTTTTTTTCCTTTTCGATCTCCTTTTCCCCCACTCGCCAAGATTCCCTCTAACCGTTTGGGACACATGGCTTCTCCGCATTTGCTACCTGGCTTGGATTCTCGGCTCTCGCTTATGCTTGAGAGTTGAGATCGTGGTGTGATTGACTAATTCCCCAAATTTCCCTGATGTGTTGCTGGAATTTCATCATACGGTTTGTTGGAGGACACTGTCGTTTTAGGACTTGAAGTGTAGGAGAGTATACTGCAATTCACTGAGGATTAGTGGGTTGCACTAGATGGACTTGGACAACTGCTTTTGGGCTTGGATGAAATTTTCTGCCACATATGAGGGAAGAAGAAAATAACTAAGTTTTAAGATCACAAAAGTGCTAAGTATTTTACAACTAGTTCAAATTCCAACAAAATGGAAAATTAAGAGTAAACATCGTAATTTCGTTAGATGCAATATTTAACATCCTTTTTGCTTCTAAATGCAATTAAGTTCAAGTTGATTTTCCACTTCCTATTTTCATCAATTACTAGTGAGAAATACGTGATTGACATGAATTAAAGTGCAAAACAATTACAATATTATGGCTAAATCATACCCCCAAACTAGCATTTTGCCAGTCTCTTAGTAAAACAGTGAAATAGAATTGAACAAAATATTGCAATCAGACAATATTTCACACATAAGCACACCAGCCAACCAACTTGAATTCTCAATCACAGTGACGTTACTTCTCACAAATTCAAATCAATGTAAGCAACTTCAATAGACTAAGTATTTCTTCCACCTTGGATTGAGGCAAAACTCCAGGATATTCCACATGTACTCCCTTCATTCACACCAAGTCACATCACCATTATGGCATACCTGTCTTATGGTGCATCACATGGAGTACACTCTATGTGTACTCCCTTCATACACACCACGCCACATCATCATTATGGCATACCTGCCATATGGTACATCACTTCACCATATGGAGTACACTCCCTTCGCACGTACTATGCCACATCACCATTATGGCATATCTGCCATATGGTGCATCAATCCACCACATGGAGTACACTCTGCATGTACTCCCCTCATACACACCATGCCACATCACCAATATGACATACCTGCCATATGGTGCATCACATGGAGTACACTCCACGTGTACTCCCTTCATACACACCACGCCACATCACCAATATGGCATACCTGCCATATGATGCATCACATGGAGTACACTCCACATGTACTCTCTTCATACACACCATGCCACATCACCATTATGGCATACCCGCCATATGGTGCATCACTCCACCACATGGAGTACACTCCACGTGCACTCCCTTCACACAAGTCACGCCACGCCACACAGAGTACACTCAACGTGTACTGTTCCCATTCCACATGCCATGTCACCAATTCAGCACATACTCCACAACCACACTACACAACACAGTCCACAACACTTCGCAGCACACTTCCCAACTACGTTCCACACTTCACTACACAGAATGCCCAACACTTCACTACACCACACATCACAATACAACGAACTCCACAATACTAACAGCACAGTCCACAACCTAATCAACTAATCAATATCTAACAGAAATAACGAGGGATAGAGGGTTATACCATTGATGGGATAACCTGTGCATTGCTCGCTGATCGTCACAGCCGATGATGTCAGAAATGTCGTACGTGGCAGCTAACCCACATACGGTGAATGTTTGGGCGTTTGGATAGCTAGGTGTGGTCTTGGAAGGGCTTGTGGTGGCCATGTAATGGTGGCTAGGAGCGTAACACGATGGATCTAGCCGTGTACAGTGGCGGTCAGCCACGCGTAATGGCTGTCCATCACGTGCAGTGGCTACCCACCACATAAAGTGGTGGTTCGGGACCTAGGGTTCGGCTAAGGGAGGTTAAGGGAGGCTGCTAGTGGTCTTCATGGCGGTTGGGGTGGCAAAGTACGGCGGAGCCGTGGGTTTCCAAGGGGAACCTGTGTGCCTCAAAGCATAGAAATGGGGGAGGAAGGCTTGGTTGGTCATGGCTGGCCATGGAGGAGCTAAGGGGTGCTGGTGGAGCTCGTGGTGGCACTGGCGTGGCGCCACGGTGGCCTATGGCGGCGGATCAAGCTTGGGAAGGAGGGAGAGTCCATGGGAGAGTGAGTGATGGGAACCAATATGAGCCTAGTCTTAAAGATCATTTGCAACTTCCAGATGGGCCAAGAAGATCAAAGAGACAATACAAGGATTGATGCAATCCACCTGGGATAAGTTTAGCAAGAGGCCAACATTCAAGATGGGGTTTGAAGGATGAGGATCCTGTTTTAATTCATTTGATCAGCTACGGAAGAAGGCAACGACATGACTTAAAGGCTTTGGGCTCTTGAAGGGTTTCAACTTATTTAATTCATTTAAAGAACTTATTTTATTAGTTTAGAATAATTGAGTTTATTATGGGAAGCACTTAAGGGGGCCTATGCAAGGGCATGTTGGGAAAGTTATTATTTTATTGAACTAGGGTTAGGGTTACTGTAGCAGAGTTACTGTTGCGCGGCACTGTAGCCGCGACACTGTTCATCCAGGGGCACTTTTGGAAGATGGGGGTTTATTTTGGCTAGGGTTTCATTAGGTTTTCCTTTAAATACTCTATGTAGTCTCATTCTAATGAGATTATGAAGTTTATGAAATTTGATGAATTTATTCATTGTGAGTTGAGTTTTACTCCTCTTGTTCTTAATTGAACTTTTGAACTTATCAAAGGTAAATCACAACCTTTGTGGCGTTCCTCCTTTGTAATCTGGGTTCTTGAGACGGGTTCTTCAACGGGTCTAGATTTTCATATAATCTAGGTTCTTGAAACGAGTTCTCATCGGGTCTGGGTTCTCCATCCTTGACTTGATTTTGGCTTTCTTGAGGAGTTTTCAAATTGACTGTGGGTTCAAGGGATTCCTTTCCCGCGGGTTCATATCATTTGGTATTCAGAGCAAGGTTTCCAATCAGGTCTGATTCTATCTTTTAATTTTAGTATCCTTAAATTTAATTCTAGGGCTTCATTGTTCTAGGGTTGCCAAAAAAAAAAAAATTGAAATAAAAAGTAGGCTGCCGAAATTCTTAAGGTTTTGGGTTTGGCTGAAATTTGCATCACCTAGGGTTTCAAAATTCTAGGGTTTCCTGCATCTCTAAGTTTGTCAATTGCTTGGAGTGTCGTTCCATTGATTCTTTTCTATTTCATTGTCCATGTTTGTGTGTTTGAATTCAATTGGTTGGTTTTCACAATTGAATATTGCTGTTTGTGGATGAATTAGAGAAAAGAAAAGAAAGAAAAGAAAAGAAAAGAAAAGAAAAGAAAAGAAAAGAAAGGAAAGGAAAAGAAAAGAAAAGAAAATTCCAAAAAAAAAAAAAAAGAAGAAGAAGTTGAAGAGAAGAAAAGGTAGCATATTCAAAGTTGCTACATAGTTACAACAATGAGAAATAAAGAAATTTGTTGATTGAACCTTATCATCAAAGGGGCTGCTGCATACATCACTCAAGTTGGTATCTTGTCTTATTGCTACTCTTTCATTCGTATAACTTCATTGATTCTCGTGTCATTTTTATTCCTTCATGTTTCTCTTGTTCTTGTTTCCTGAATCTAATTACTAGTTGGGATAAAACAAGGTTGCCTTGTCTTGATTGAGTTCATTTAGTTCTGAAAGAACTTGAGTGGAAAAACTATTGAGGTAAAAGGCAAGAGAGTGTGAGACTATTATCGGGAAAAAGCCATTAAGAGTGAAACACGAGTAGAGTGTCATTATTCGAGTTGAAACACGTAAGGGAGTGTGTGAGGTTTTCTTTTTTACCACTAACATTCTTCTGTGCAGCACCTTGTAATGTCTCATCGGAGTAGCTCATCACCAAGGGGGCGAGTAGATAACTCATCCTTTGTGTTGCATGCCATGCAACATGAGTTTGAGCGGTTGAACTTGGTGTTAGGTGAAGTGAGGAATAGCATGGATAATCAAGAAGCAATGGTTAGAAATCTGCAAGCAGAGAAAGATAGGAGGCGACATGAGCCTAATATTAAGAATGGGTATGAGAATGGAGAGTATGAGGAAGTGCTAACATCTGAAGTTGGATTGGGGAGGAGCCATGGTTGCCAGGGGAGGCTCCTGGTGGAGCTAGAACCGGCACATGGCAGCATTGGGGTCGTCGGTGGCCTTGAAGCCGTGCGAAACCCATAAATGGGGAGAAGGAGCTTCCCATGACTTGGGTTCCATTGGAGGGGTTCACCGGAGAGAGGGAAGGTTGTTGGTGGCGGTGGTGGCCGGAGGACGACGCATGGCGGCGCTGCAACGTGAAGCCCATTCGGGCTGTGCACTGCTGAGAGAGAGGAAGAGAGAGTGTGGGAGAGAGATACCAGGATGGGCGAACTCGCCGAAGGGAGGCGGAGATGGTGGTGGTGGCGGCGGCGGTGAGGTCTGCTGACGCATGGCGGCGCCGAACTGAGGGGTGGAGGATTCGGCTGGGGAGAGAAGCAACGTATCACGTACGTTGGGGAGAGGGAGGAGAGAGAGAGAGAGAGAGAGAGAGAGAGAGAGAGAGAGAGAGAGAGAGAGAGAGAGAGAGAGAGAGAGAGAGAGAGAGAGAGAGAGAGAGAGAGCTAGGGAAAAGTGAGGAAGAAAGAGAGGGGGTCTGGGTATTTAACCCAGTCCCTTCGTCTGGAGATCTACGCAATGATCTAACGACGGAGGATTAAAACACTGATTTGAAAATGCATAAACATTAACTTAATTAAAAGCACTTAGAGGAATTAAGGTAGAATATTATTTAAACTAACTTTAGTTTATAAAATAATATTCCTTCATCATTAATGAAATGATGAAGTCTCACTTAACATATTTAAGGGAATAAAACCATTAAATTAATTAAAGTTTTCAACATAATTTAAATCTCATAATATCTAAAATAGTTGAAATCATTTTATTAATGATATTAAAATGATTTCTGACATTTATAATATTTTTGGAGCTCTTCACGAATATTATAATTGTCGTATTTAAGATCAAGTTCAATTCAATAACACTGGAAATACTCCTTATAAATATTTCTAACATATTTAAAACACTAGGCGTGCCCTAGAAGTCACAAGGTATCTTTTGAAACATGCCATCTGGGTTCGGCACACATGACGAGGCTCATGGTCGCTAAATTGAAGGGGCAGATAATTTACATAATTTCTGCCCTCGACATTTGCTTACGTCATAAAGAAGGAACGTACGCCAGAAAGAAGAAGTGTACGTAAGAAGGAAGGAGCATGGTGTTACAACAACCAATAAAATGTATATGTTCCCAAAGGAAACCGGAAAAGGACCCATGAAGTCTATTCCCCAACAATCAAAGATTTCTAAAGTAAGAATAGGGGAAAGAGGCATCATGTCTCTTTTGCTAATGGATCCCAATTTTTTACAAGACTCAGATGTCTTACAAAAATTGTAAATGTTTTAAAACATAGAAGGCCAGTAAAAGTCGCTTTGCAAAATCTTAGCTATTGTTATCTTTGCTGAAAAATGACCATCACATGCACCTATATGACAAAATCTCATCACAGAAGAAAACTCATCATCCAGGATACATCTTCGAATTAATTGGTCCGAACAATATTTGAAAATGTATGGATTATCAAAATAGAAGTGTCATACCTCAGAGAGAAATTAGTGCCTATTTTGGATGGATCATTGAGAAGGCATTTGTTCAGTCACCAAATAATTGACTATGTCAGCAAACTAGGGAGCTTTTTGAATCGCAAATAGCTGCTCGTTCGGGAAACTATCATCGAGAGGAAGGATGACATTCGAAGAGAAGGAGGTGGTAATCTGGTGATATGGTCATCCACCACATTTTCGACTCCTTTCTTGTCCTTAATGGTGATTTTGAACTCTTGAAGAAGTAAAATCCAGCGAATTAAGCGTGGTTTCGCATATTTCTTAGCCAACAAATACTTCAATGCAGAGTAGTCAGTGAAAATAGTAACAAGAGAACCAAGAATGTAAGCCCAAAATTTATCAAGTGCAAAAACCACTACAAGTAATTCTTTTTCAGTAGTGGTGTACTTTTTCTGGGCATCATTTAAGGTTGACCCAAAACAACCCCTAAAGCATAGTCACTTGCATCAGTCATGATTTCAAAGGGAAGGTCCCATTGTGGAGGTTGCATAATAGGGGTAGTGATAAGCGATTCCTTATGGGTATCAAAAGCTTTTTGGCATTCATTGGACCAAACAAATTCAACATTATTTTGTAAAAGAGTGCACAAAAGTTTTGCAATAGAACTAAAACCCTGAATAAATCACCTATAAAAGCCAGCATGACCAAGAAAAGAACGAATATCTTTAACTGTCCTAGGGATAGGAAGATTAGATATTAATTCAATTTTTACCTTGTCCACCTTTAGAAACAATATGACCTAAAACAATGCCATGAGTAACCATAAATTGGCATTTCTCCCAATTAAGCAAAATTTTTTTTTTCTTCGCATCTCTGAAGAACACAAGCCAGATTATATAAACAACTCTTAAAATATTTTCCGAAAACGGAGAAATCATCCATGAATACTTCACAAATATCCTCAATCATACCAGAAAAATACTCACATGCATCTATGAAACGTGGCTAGAGCATAACAAAAACCAAAAGACAATCTGGAAAAAGCAAAAATGCCAAAAGGATAGGTGAAGGTGGTCTTCTCCTGGTCCTTAGGCGCTACAACAATTTGGTAATAATCAGAAAATCCATCTAAGAAACAATAGAATGCATTACCAGCCATACGTTCTAAAACTTGAACCAAAAATAGTAAAGGAAAATGATCTTTCCTTCTGACTGAATTAAGTTTTCTATAGTCAATACACATCCTCCAGCCAGTGATCATCCTAGTTGGAATTAATTCATTTTTCTCATTTTTAACAACAATCTAACCAGATTTTTTAGGTACTACTTGAGTTGGACTTACCCACTTACTACCTGAGATGGAGTAAATGATACCACTGCGAGTAGTTTGAGCACTTCTTTTTTTGACAACTTCCTTCATAGCAGGATTGAGCCTACGTTGAGCATCTCGAATTGGTCTAGCATCGTCCTCAAGATGGATTTTGTGGGTACAAGTAGCAGAATCAATACCTTTGATGTCGGCTATTGTCCACCCAATTGCATATCGATACTTTCTTAAGACTTCAAGCAACTGGGCTTCATCCTTCTGATTTAACTTTGAAGATATTACCACAGGGAAAGTTCCTTCTTCAGGACCAAGAAAGAAATATTTTAAATCTTTAAGAAGTGGTTTCAGTTCCAGCTGGGGAACTTCTTCCTCTAAAGATTTAAGTATGTGTGGTGGTGGCAAAGTCTCAAACTGGGGATGCCATTTTGCGCCAGTAGTGTGTACCTCAAGTGGTGAAGAAAAATCTGCAAAACAGTCCAAAACTTCAAGGATATTTTTGTCAGCATGGTCAGTTTTTTCATTAAGTCAAAATGCAGAAGTCTAGTAAATAAGCTCATAATCGAAAAAAGGAAAAGTTGAGCAAATAATTTCTTTTGGTGTCAAACCCTCTACCGCATTCAAATCACTTGTGTCATCAAAATGATCCGGCATTTTGCAAGGGTTGAAAACGTTCAACTCAAGTGCCATGTTCCCAAAAGTAAGCTTCAGAACGCCACTTCTGCAGTTGATCAAGGCATATGACGTAGCTAGAAATAGTCTTCCAATGATGACTGGAGCTTGGGAATTGTTGACAATTGACTACTGCATATCCAGAATTAAAAAGTCAACTGGGTAATAAAATTTGTCAACTTGCACAAGCACATCTTCCACAACTCCCCTTGGTTTCTTTATTGACCTATCGGCTAACTGCATCATAAGTGTAGTTGCCTTGAACTCTCCCAGTCCAAGTTGTTTGTTCTCATAAAAATATATCTGCAAGTGCACATAATTGTAACAAGTAGTAAAATGTTTTAAAGAAAACTGTTATCGAACCCACAGGGAATAATTATGCTATTAAGTATTGAAATTGCTATTTGGAAAACCAAAATTTGAAGAATGGTTTATCTAAATTAAACTGAAGAAAAGAACATTAAAATTAAGATTTTAAAAATAATAAGAATAGATCTAGAGCATTTGACTTCACCTAACGTTAAGTTCTTTGAATTTTTCTTGAAAATACACTAGTCGCGGTAAAGCATCTCTACTTTCGCTCAACTAATGGTGTTTAATCCCAAAGCTTTAATCACAAATCACCTCTCGGTCTCATTGCAATCCAAAAGATTAAACAATAATTTGCAAGAAAATTGTAAGCATTAAGAATAAGGAATAAACACTCAATCATGGAAATATTGAAAAAAAAAATAACTTGGAATATAAACTGTGTTCAATGCTAAGTTACATCAAAACTCTAGAAAATAGAATTAGTTTATAATGGAATTACAAAGAAAAAGAATACAACTGGTGTTCTTCATTGAAGTCGGTTGATGAAGCATGCGACTCTTGCCTCTGCCTTCCAGTTCCGCCTTCTCAATAGAACACTTCAAGACTAAATTCTTGAAGTCTAAACTCAGACTCAGACTAAAACTAAAATTAAGATTAAGATACGAGACTAACTATTTTTCTCACAAGACAGGATTGAATAGATGTCAAAACTCGAGTCCAGAAACAAAATAAATACCGCTACAATCTAGCCTAAAAATCTGGAAAATAATTTCTAAAGATAGATGTTAACATAAAAGGAAATTATCCCAAGAATATCAGAATTATCTAAAATGGAAGATTCAGTGATATGCGGCTTGAATTGCGGAGTTTGGGAGGATTTGGTAATCAATAGATTGATTGTGGAACTCGATAGGGTTTCATCGGGTAGATGCCGTGTGCACTGAATATAACTGTCGGGAAGCTTATAAATGAATGGGCGTGAAGGTCACAAAGACCACATAGCCCTCTCATCGCCTACCGAGTGGAAAGACTCCCGACCGGGATGAAACACTCCTCTCGCCTTTCCTAGTTGTTGCCCACGATGTCGTTTAGGTTGTCTTTTAAGTTGGTCGTTTATACTAGTCGCCCAATCTAACCGCCTAGAGCCTTGTCGCCAAATTTTCGTGCCTTCTAGTCGCCTACCGAGAGGTAAGTCTTCTCGACTTTGGGCAAGAGAAATCTATTTGCTACCATGGGACAAGGCTCCTCGCCCAAATCTCATCGACTCTCTTCAAATCTCGCTGCCTTTCATCAGTCTGGGTCAGTAGTCTCTTCTTTTGTACCAAAATGCTCTCATTTTACACTAAATTTTCTCATTCCTTCAAATCCTAGAAAATAAATAAAAATATGTAGAAATAAAATAAAATCAATAGTATTGAAGAGAAAATGACACTTTTCATAAATAAAATAGTGATAAAAATCACATAAAAATAATACTTATTAAATACCCTCAAACTTAAGCTTTGCTCACCCTGAGCAAAGAAGAAAAGCAAAGACAATTAAAACAAGCATTGGTTTAATTCATAAAATTTATTGCCTTAAAGATTATCTAAAATCTATAATTTAAAGGAATTATTCAAGATCAATCAAGTCCAAAAGTTAATTCAAAACTCAATTCCACCGCATTATCCATCTCTACATTCACGCATACCCATCATTCTCACTTCCTTATTTGCTCCACGAATAGTTTTATGAAAACATGTAAATAAATAATGGATCTTTAAAAACTCCATAGGCTTGCTTTTCAAATCACTCTCCACTAATATAGGACATAAACCAATGTTTTGAATATCGTACCGGATGTCGTACCAGTCATGGCACTATAACGAAATATTTCGATATCGGTACCGTTTCCTGTACCATTTCGGGAAAGTCGATATATGAATAAATTATATATATAAACATATATAAAAATTATATTCTAAAATAATAGTCTATATATGAATAAATTATATATAAATACATATATATATAAATTATAAATAGTCTAGTCTGAATTGGGAGTAAAAAAATGAGCTTGTAGTTTCCAAAAATGGAAAAAAAATAAAAAATTAAAGGCCAAAATATCAGCCAGTACGGGCCGAAATACAGGCCAATACATACCGAAATATAGGCCAATACCGCCGGTATTTGGGCCGGTATGAAATATGTGTAATACCTGTACCGGACCAGTGGCCAGTACGGCATATTTTGGCCATACTGGCCGGTACGGTACGGTATTTAAAATAGTGATAGAAACTATCTCCAGGAATCAATAGGTCTTTATTAAGCTTGTAATGTAAGGTTAGGGTGAGGGTGAGGGTTACAAATAAAAGGTAGGATTCAAACAAAGCAAGAGAACTTAAGTTTGAACATCAACAGAATAAATAGAGCATTCTCACTTCTAACATAAACATCTCTTCTCAATCTTTGTAAATCTCTCAACATACCTCTTTTTATTGCACTTTCAAGTATCTCTCTTTACCCCTCTATTCGATAGGTTAGACTTTTTTTTTTTCTTGGAAATATTCCATACTTTTTCAACTGCCTTTGTAGATGACTCTCATCGGCCTTTTCTTGTCGGCCACACAGTAAACGAGTTGATTCTTCACACCCTCAAACTTATGATTTTGATAATATTGCTATACTTAACTTTACTTATAGACCTTCTACCTCTCTTGGCTTTCATGCTCTTGTAAGTGTGTGACTTTGTGTAAACTTAGTTCTCTTGAAAGGTAAGAAAATCAGGGTTTAAGCTCAAATAGGGTAGGGAGTATGAGGTTTACAAGAAAGAGAAATATAAGACCAAAATATATTTCAATAAGGCTCAAATGGGCAACTAGAGATAAAGAAAATAAACAGGTAAGCTTGAAAGACTCAATCGGTCCAAAGAATGCCTTAATCATTTTTTCAGTAATATTCTGTCTAGGATTTCCCCTCGAGTGTAATCAAACAAGTTCTAGAGTAAGGTGAGACCATTCAAATTCACAAAATTCACATAAAATTTCTATAGGTACTCAAAACAATTAATGATCATAAGAAGCATTTATTGAACATAGGAAATATCAAATTAAGTAAGATCAAGTAAAAAATTAATAACTATACTTAAGCAATGAGAATTTTTCCTAAAAATTATAATCAATTTCAATCATATTCTTATCATAAGCATTTTATTCATCAAACCATATTGTTTTTATCTTCATCTTCATCATCACTATCATTATTATTTATTATTATTATTATTATTATTATTTTGAATAAAATAATATCATTTCCTCCTAAACTTAAATATCACATTGTCCTTAATGGTACAAAGGAAGAAAAACTAAAGCAAGTAATGAGAGAAGGTAAGAGATGCTCCCCTGATTTATTTTTTTATTTTATTTTTGGTCTTCCATTTGAATATTTTCCTTGAAGATGCAGCCATGTACCCCTTGGAGATCTCCCCGGCCTCTTCATTCCTTAAATTTGATGGAAGGGGGTTGAGTTCAAGCTTGGGTGGTTCCTTATGTGGTAGCTTTGGGAATTCAGCTCCATAAGTCTCGTTGGCCATGACCGCATCTCGATCGCTTATTTGAAAACAAGAATGTACCTCGGAAGGCAATTTCATAGATTTAAATACATCATAAGTGACTTGCTCCTTGCTGCTCTCAAAATGAGTTTCCCTTTCTGGACATCAATTAAAGTTCTCCCCGTCGAAAGGAAAGGTTGGCTCAGTATCAAAGGGATCTCCTCGTCTTCCTCTATATCGAGTACAATGAAGTCGGTCGGGAAGATGAACTTATCAACTTTCACCAGTACGTCCTCAATGAGTCCCCTCGGGTTATTCTCTCTAGTCTTCTCAACTTGCTGGTCGGTCGCCTCGTGATCGATTTCTTTCACCTCATCCTCGGTTTCCTTCTTCTCGGACTCTACATTTTCGACAGCTTCTTCATGTCACTCGGTATTTACCAACTGTGGCTGGTCATATGTCCCTGCTATCCTCTTAGTAAGCATGTTTGAGAGCTGACCGATTTGTGCTTCAAGATTTTGGATTGAAGCCGAGTTGTTTTGATTCACCATATCTATCTTTTACATGTACTACATGATCATATCTTCAAGTGTCGGCTTCTTCTCTTGTTGTGGAAACTGTTGGGGTGGTTTAGCCGGCACTTGGTTATTGTTCCATGAAAAATTAGGGTAATTTCTCCATTCATGAAAGAAAGTGTTTGAGTAAGGATTACTTTGACCTTGGAAATTGGACACGTAATGGACTTGTTCATAACTCGATTGGGCAAAAGGATTCCCCACTTGACAATATATACTTGAATGATTTCCTGCGCAATGATCACAAACAACATTAGTTTGAATAGCATTAATGTTCATTTTACCTATTTGTTTGGATAGGTTTGCCAATTGAGCCGCAATTTCGGACATAGCATAATCTCTGAATGCCTTGTACTCCTGGTCGGCCATTTTAAATTTAGAGACGGTGACCTCTTTCTTCTTCTTTTATTGATCCGACATAAAGTTCTTTCAATCTCGAGATCGAAATGTGTATGCTCTAATGATTTAGATCGAAGCATGCACTTCTGATTATTAAAAAGAAAAACCAAACAGAGATATAATTTAAACCATTTTTTTTTTAAATAAATAAAATAAAATCCAAAGTAGTAAAAATTAACAAATAACTATTCCCCGGCAACGATGCCACAAACTTGTTCACGTAAAAATATATCTGCAAGTGCACAAAATCGTAACAAGTAGTTAAGTGTTTTGAAGAAAATGGTTATCGAACCCACATGAAATAATTATGCTATTGAGTATTGAAATTGACTAAATTAATTAGTATTTGGAAAATTGAAATTTGAAGAATGGTTTATCTAAATTAAACTGTAGAAAAGAACATTAAAATTAAGATTTTAAAAATAATAAGAATAGATTTATAGCATTTGACTTGACCTAGCAAATCCCACACAGTTTATTCTTCTTTGTTATATAATTTCAATTATCCCAAGTTGATGATAAAAATCCCTTAACTATTCAATATTTTCTCTTGAACAATATCAACAATATCTCAAAGTAATAACTCCATATCTCTATAAGAATTTAACTAATTAGAGACTCGTTAAGTTCTTTGGGTTTTTCTTGAAAATTACACTAGTCGCGGTAAAGCATCTTTGCTTTCGCTCAACTAATGGTATTTAATCCTAGAGCTTTAATCACAAATCACCTCTCGATCTCATTGCAATCTAAAAAATCGAACAATAATTAGTTAGAAAATTATAAGCATTAAGAATAAGGAATAAACACTCAATCATAGAAATATTGAAAATAAAATAACTTGAAATATAAATTGTGTTTAATGCTAGGCTACATCAAAGCTCTAGAAAATAGAATTAGTTCACAATGGAATTGGAAAGAAAAAGAATAAAACTGGTATTCTTCATTAAAGTCAGTTGATGAAGCATGCGGCTCTCGCCTTTGCCCTCCAGTTCTGCCTTCTCATAAGAACACATCAAGAATAAATTCTGGAACTCTAGACTCAGACTCAGACTAAGACTAAAACTAAGATTAAGAATCGAGACTACCTATTTATCCCACAAGACGGGATTAAATAGATATCAAAACTCAAATCTGAAAACAAAATAAATGCAGCTACAATCTAGCCTACAAATTTGGAAAATAGTTTCTAAAGATAGATGTTAACATAAAAGGAAATTATCCCAAGAATATCAAAATTATCTAAAATGGAAGATTCAGTGATATGCGGCTTGAATTGTGGAGTTCGGGAGGATTTGGTCGTCAATAGATTGATTGCGGAACTCGGAATGGTCCCACAAGGTAGATGTCGTGTGCGCTGAATATAATTGGCTGGAAGCTCACAAATGAATGGGCGTGGAGGTCACAAAAACCACACAATCCTCTCTTCGCCTACCGGGTGGAAAGATCCTTGACCGGGATGAATGACTTCTCTCGCATTTTCTAGTTGTTGTCCATGATGTCCTTTAGGTTGGTCTTTTAAGTTGGTTGTTTAGACTAGTTGCCCAATCTAACCGCCTAGAGCCTTGTCGCCAAATCTTCGCGCCTTCTGGTCGCCAAATGAGAGGTAAGTCTTCTCGCTTTTGGGCGAGAGAAATCTATATGCTGCCCAAGGGACAAAGCTCCTCGCCCAAATCTCATTGACTCTCTTTAGATCTCGCTACCTCTCATCGGTCATGATTCGTAGTCTCTTCTTTTATATCAAAATGCTCTCCTTTTGTACTAAATCTTCTTATTCCTTCAAATCTAAGAAAATAAATAATAATATGTAGAAATAAAATAAAATCAATACTATTGAAGGGAAAATGAAACTTTTCATAAATAAAATAGTGATAAAAATCACATAAAAATAACACTTATAATTGTTCATAAAGTGAGTATAGCAACAAATTTACACTATTGCCCATATCTAGCAAGGCTCTAGCAATTCAGGATTCACCAATCATGATGGAAATTGTAGGAGAGCCCAGATCTCTATACTTTGGAGGAGTCTCACGCTTAATGATCGCACTAACTTGGTCCGTTAAGAAGTCTTTATTCTTCACATTCAATTGCCTCTTCACCATACATAATTCTTTCAAAAAGTTGGAGTAAGAAGGAATTTGTTGAATGGCCTCCAATAGCGGAATATTAATTTTTACTTGCTTGAACCCCTCAAAAATCTCTTTTTGCTGCTTACTCTTAGTAGCCGACAATAATCCCTAAGGATATGGTGCTGCAAGACTCAATTTCTTTTTGCTGATTTCCACTATGGTCAACATGTGCTTTAGGGGACTCTGATGCATCTTCCAAGGCTTTTGGAAGTTGTTTAGGCTCAAAATCATCTTCAACTGATGACCGCGGTACAACTTGCTTACCACTCCTACGTGTGATAATAGCTTTCATTGGTTTAATGTCTTCATTCTCAACTGAATGCACTTGTGATTGCTTGTACACTTGCAGGTTGGGTTGAGCTTGAGCTGGAAATTTACCCTTTTCCAAAAGTGGTTAGAGTGGTCGTCATTTTGCCAAGTGTGACTCTGATTTCACTGATGGCCTGAGAATTCTGAGTGTTAGTTGCATTTTGGCTTGCCATAAATTGCTGAAAAGTGGCAGACATATGAGCAACTGTCGAGTGACTCCACTCGCATTACCTTCAGGAATGAGCCCCCCAGCTCTACAACGGCCTCGCGTGGGTTTCTTTTGGGAACAAGTCGACAGGCTCCATTTGATCAGTTAGGCGTGGGTTACTTCAAATAGACTCTTACATCTACATCAAAATAGAAAAGCACCAACAGAATATTGCAACACTAGACAAAATCCACTAATTCCATCAAAAACAAAAAACGATCACCGAGCTTCAAATTATGCACACTTTACTAACAATAAATAGTCACACAATCATCAATACACTCAATTATCACGCAAATGTTCTTACAAACAAACTTTGCAAAGGCCTATCCACGAAGGCCCTTACTACAAATTTCAAAAATTCTTCTTGAGGACCACTCATGGAGATCTCAATTGCATTGTATAACAGTTACAAATTATGAACTAGTTCCTAGAATTCCTTTTTCTGAAGTTTTTTGCAGGTTACCTCCATCACTGTTCACTTTAAGATTCTCAAAGCCTTCTTGATAAACAGGTCGACCTTAAGAATCACGAGCATCCATTAGGGACTAAATTGACTAGGTCCAACCCTTTGAAAACTTATCACTAATAATAAGGGAAGAGATAAAGCCAATAGATAAGGCAAGGAAGAGACAAGCCAGAATAAGTTGATTCAGACTCCTAAAAGGAAAGAGATTTAGACTCCTGAAAGGAAAATGGTTCACAAGGCAAATTAGACTCAATCACTCAAAGGAAATAGACCTCTATATAAGGAAGGGACTCTCCATAAGCTCTCTACTTACAAACTCACCACACATAGTGACTCCATCAAATCTCTCTCAAGGGAGGCATCGTCTTCAACCTCCTGAAACCCTAGATTTCTCCATTGTATTGAGCAATATGTGTGGCCATGAGAGATTGTAAAATCATCTATCATAATGAATTTTGCCCCCAAACAACCCGTTAACGTAGGCTTTTATGTCAAGCCAAGTAAATTCTTGTGTCTCTCTTTATTGAGTTATTTATTATTTATTTTATGGATGAACGTGAAGAGCATCGTATCGACACCCGAATCACTATCGTGAGCCGGGAATAATTCCTTCCTTCATTCTGGCCTTTAATATGAATTTAGGCATTAACAGGGCGAAACAAGGGAGAGTATGGGGAATGAAAAAAGGGAGCAAAAGAAGGGAAGATGTGGAGATGACCAAGGCAAAAAAATTTCGAAAAGAGATTATTAGAGATGAGAAAGAAAAGTGGACAAGAAGTTAGAAGAAGAGGGGGGGACAAAAGAATGCGAAACTATAGAGTTTGATAGATAATTGAAAAAAATTAAATTTTTAAGTAACAAATTTTTAACCTAATTTGCAGAAATAATATCCAAATTTTGTGAGTAGTTATGGGTGATCCAATTTCTAATTTGTTAGGACCATTAATGTGAATCGGATTATCCAAAGTCAAAAGACTTTGAATCCAATAACATTAAAACTATAACAGCCTGTCAAAAATTCAATGAATGAATTTCTTTAGGTTTTAGGAATCTCGTGAAAACCCAAAAATTTTCATGAATCAACCTAATTGAGTAGGTTTGTCTGTCAGCATAGTCAGCTTTGCTACTCACTATGGTGCCAAAAATGAGATTTTATTTATTTGAGGTAGTTAGAAGCCTAAGAATGAGAAATGTTCTACTCCATTAGTATCAGAGGAATATTTAAGATTTTATGGCGCAATAAACCCATTTTCAATTTCGGGAATAGCACTTGTTCGAAAACACATTTTGAATTGTTTGAAGCACTTAGGAGTTGGATTTTGCAAAATGAAGTATACTCCTAGTTTTGTATGAATATTTAGGATTTTATGGAACAAAGTTATTTTCACATTCTTTTGGAGTGAATGGTAGCCTCAATGTTAGCACCTAGATCAGTGTTTTCAAAATCACAATGTGCAATGTCCAAATTAGGTTAGAGAAGCTTTATTTGGATACTTGGCAAGATCTTAGCCACACTTGGTGAATAGTATTTAAACATTTAGCACCCAGAGGAACCATGAGATGGAAAATGTGAAGGAAATCAAGCTTTGTGATCATGTCATCTAAGCAAAACCCTATTCCATCCAACCATCCAATTTGTGTCAAACCAAAGAGCATCTCTACCCTTGAGAAATCCTAAACACTAGAATCCAATTGCAAAAGCTTGGAGAAAACCGAAACTCCAAATGGTTTTTCCAAACTCCAAAGTTTGCCTCCAAACCCTAAATGAACTCGATTTTAGCATAGTGTTTAATCATTTGATTAAATTACTTCCATATGCTATTAACCATTCAAATTTATGTTATTACATCCTTAATTATTATTTTAAATCTTGGTAATTTTATTAGGCAAAGAAAAATTGGATTTGGGCTTAATAGCAACCCAAACCCCAATGAAAACCTAAATGGAAGCCCATTCGGTTCAGGCACATTATGTGACACCCCATATTTTTTTGCTAAGTTTCCATTAGTAATTCTTGTGGATATTATTTATCTATTTATTTATTTTTTTGCGTTATTGGCTAAGTGTGAAAGAATTCTTTAGGCCACTTCCTATTTTGTTGGATTGGATCTTAGAGTTCTAAGTTAAAAAGCCCACAAGAGAAAAATAGAAGAAAAGGCTCATAGGAATTTGGCCCATTAAGGACTTTGGTTTTGGACGGCTCAAGGTCATCCTCTAGGCAAAGAGATGGTGCCACTTGGCTTCAAGAAGGAGTTTTTGGTCATTTTAGGAAAATCACTTCTCATTTGGAACTTTGGGAAAAGGCAAGGATTACACTTGTCAAGCATGCATTGGATTTCTAGAAAAAAAAAAAAGTGGAAGAAGTAAGGGAGGATTCAATTTCTAGAAGAGTTGGCCAAGTGTCATGTATGCAAATGGAAGGTGAAGAGTTTTGTCTTGGGAAGGGGTGAAACCTTGCTTGGGAAGACCTACACGCCTATGAGGATTCTAGAAGAATCTTGTGAAGGGCACACTTGAGGTGGACGGCAAGGGCAAAGGGGATTTGTGCATTTTGCCACCAACAATGACCAATCACACAATATCCAAGACATTGGTAGAAGGAAGGTCTTCTTGGAAAGAGATGAGCTTTTTGGCCACCACACACTCACACACTCCTCACGCGCCACATGGCACACATGCACACTTGTAGAGGATTGAGGGAGATATTAGTTCGAAGAACGACCATTTTTCCACAAGATTCAAAGAACCAAGACGCAAAATGAAGGGTAAATGGGGAAGTAGAGTTTCGGTTTTGAGAGGGAGGTGCTACTTGTCCAAAAAGTTTCATTGTGTTCCCAACACAATCTCATGATGAGGGAAAGGGAAGAGGCACACGGTGAGGATGCCATTTGGCATCCATGCACTAAGTTTCGGTTTCTAAAGGAGGGAGAACACGCCTATATGAAGATGGAACCAAAAGACTAAGAGTCTTTTTGGAATTTTGAAGACAAGCATAGAGAATTTCGGTCACTCACTTTCTCCCTATTTTCTTCTCACCCAAACACAATTAACACCATCCTTTATCCACTCAAGTTTGGTTCTAAGTGTTTGCAAAGATTAGGATCATCTTTCTTCAAAGGAAGCCACGAGGTAAGGAAGAATCAACCATCTCTTTTCTTGTTTCTCACACATGGCCAAGAGAGAGGGAATGCTTATGTTTTTCCCATGTGTTCTTCATGCACAAGTGCACACACACACAAGTGACCATGGGAAGGGGAATACTTTCGGTTTTGAGCTGATCTTCCACATGAGCACACTCACCATATTCGGAATGCTTAGGGATTTCTTTCAAGAATGAGAATCCGAACCATCTTATGATTAAGATGTGAGGATGTATTTTGGGAAGGAAAGGAAGGCCACGACCTAAACATGATTTTTGGAAAAAGAACTAGGGTTTTATTCCTTAGAAGTTTTGGACCTATGAGAGAGCCTTGAAGATTAGGGTTTCTCCTGTTTTGAAGAATAACCTAAAGCACTCACTCACTCACTCATGTATGGCTTAGGGTTTTGAAAGAATGGATTATCATGACCTTGTTACTACATTTTTTCTGATTTGCTTATTTTGCTTGGACGTTAGATTTTGCAAGTAAACTGCCAGCTTACTCTCTTGACAACACTTGTATATATTGTGTAAACCCTTTCTTGTATTTTATTACTTGAACTTGTCATCTTATTGTATGTATATACTTGGTTCATATATATTGTGTAAACTCTTGTTTGTATTTCATTGCTTGAATCTTATCATCTTGATGCATATGTATTCGGTTTTGGTTAAAGTAATGAAATGCCATATTTTGTGATGCTTTGGTTGAAGAGGATTTTGAGTATGCCATATAAGGGTTTTGGTTTTACATTGTATATATGCTAAGAATGTTTGTTTTGACATAAGATTATGTGGAAGCATGAGTTTATGAGTTGTGATGATGAAAATCCATGTTTTGGAAGGCTTGGATGAATCGGCCAAGACCATATTAGGGTTTTGAAAATCTCTTTTGGTGTTACCAAGTGTGAAATGAATTTGTTTACATGTATTCATCATTAATTGCATGTTCTAATATTTTCAAGCCATGTCGTAAGATGTATGTTGTTGTTTGGACTATATGGTTCGGCTTTTACATGTTGCATGAATATGATTAGTGCTTCATCATAGGTCCATATCTCATGCATTTGGGTCTATATTTTCAATAGAATGAGTCAACGTATGTTTTATCACAACCCCAAATGTTAGGACGGAGAAATGCCCTAGTAGAACTCCCTGTCCACTGTAGAGTGTTTAAAGTCGAGTGAAGACTCCTGGGTCGACGAAGTACAGTTGATGAGTCTCGAATGGTTCCTATGAAATGATACCGAAGTAAGGTTGTACCTAAAGCTAGTGGGTGTAATACAATAAAGGCGAAATAAGCAAACTGCCATAAAAGAATATGATTATGATATGACGTAGTCACCTCGATCAAGTGGATCGATGGTTGATGCGGTAACTAGTGGGGAACACATGGTGTATAGGGAAACTCCAATCATGTGAATTAAATTATATGAAAAAAAAAATTGAGCTCTATGACATGATATGTTATGATATACCATGATATGTTATGCCAATGATATGCTATGTTATGGTATGAAATGATATGAAATTATGAGACGTGGTCTCAATGTCACATGTTATGAAATGATAAGGGAATGGCATGATATGTTATTATATGAACAAGAACTTGAACTCAAATGATATGAACATGTGCTAAGAGTTTAAAAGATGGAAAAATTGTTTTATGTGAAAGTCTATGTTGCATATGTCAAGGTTTTACATCAAAGTACATGTCCATGCATTCATTTGTGGTTTGCTTTTATATGCTTGTGATATCTGTGGTATGTTGACTGTTTACTTACTGAGATTTCTCAAAATCTCACTATGGTAGTTTTTACTACCATTCCCCACCCGGAATGGTAGAAGTCGTAACAAGTGTAGGAAACCCCAATGAAGAAGCGAAAGAGGACAACACTCCCTCTGGTTAGGATAGTGCCAAAGATGGAAGTGAGCTCTTCTAGGCCCTCCATCTAGGAGCAGTTGGAGATCATAGATCAGACTACACCGAAGTACTCAAACTCATTGATTAGCTAAAGAGACTTAGGAACCGTGGCAAGGACCGGTTCTTAGAAAAGAGTATGAAGCCTGAAAAGCCATGAAGACTTAAGATGTAAATCTTTTGTGGTTTAGACAATATTTTGAAGGGTCCTGTGTTTTGGAAAAAACTTATAATACTCTACGTGTTTTGGAAGCCTTTTGGGAAACATAACTCTTTTTGAAGTGCTTATGCTTATATAAAAGCTTTTGGGATATTTGCACTTATTGGTACCATGTATCTTTTTTTTTTTTTTTTGCCACAATGCTTAAGTAGATATAAAAGAATATTTTCGCTGTGATTTTTATTGCATATTACTAGAATGTTAGGTGGATTTCATCTTAACTGTCATGTACGAGGGGTATGTAACCTTATGTTACATGTCCCAACACATTTAGTCACTGTCAAATCCCAAGCGGGGGCTGGGGGCATCGCACATTAAGGCCCACGAAATCTGGCCACCAAGGCAAGGCTTATGGAGGAAGTTTCCCCCTGACATGGCAGTCCTATCATTGCCCAAAGAAGCCCAAATAGTACTTGATGGGAAGGCCAAGAGCCAACTCACCCCTCCCTCTCACACGACATCTGCTGGCATAAAATCATCAGCTGGTTTTGCCCCTGGTTTTGGCCGACACCCCATCACTCAAAGAGTAATTCACACCTCTCCTATCATCCCTAAAGATTTTTAAAGGTCGTTCATGTCCATTCCCCTTGCATTTGGTCACTTTGCAACCCTTTTCTTGAAGAGAAAACCAGAGAAGCTCTCAGACATATTTTCTGGCTTACTTTGCATGATTTGTTTGAAGCTGTTGTAGGTATTTTCCGACAAAGTACTCTTCATAGACGTTATTCCTATTCGAGTTTAGTTTCTGTTGATATTTATTTATTTATTGTTAAGTTTAGTAGTTGCTAGGTGGGTCAAAAGTTGTTTTAAGCATTAAGAGGTCATTTTTGGCGATAATCTGGATAATGTGTGAAATTTTGATGATTTTGACCAAGTTATTGGCAAGATCTTAATCTGATTCTTTTATAGTGTATAGTTAACATGCTAATGTATAAGTTTGGTTAAGATTCAGTGCATGTTATAATTCTTTAATGAGAATTTTACTTATATCTAGCAAGTTGAAAACTAGAAGGTTGAAAACAGATTCTGTTTTGACTAAGCTTGAATCTTTTGTTGTGAAAGCATACTTCAATGAATTTAATATTTACATGTGTTGTTCCTAAGAGTTTTATTTACATGTTAGGATGTTAGTTTAAGGATTTATGGTGTTGGGTTTAAAGATATGAATTTTTATACATGAAGGAGTTCGAATAGGTCACATATTTGAGGTTTTTGGACAGATTGATGTTTTGAAGCAAATTTGGCCATGTGATCTTGAGTTTGATGCTTGGATCTATTCTAGGCCTTGATTTTTAATGATATGATTTTTTTTTACACCCAATCAAAACCCAACCCCTAAAGCTGGCACAGTGGTAAGATTTCTAACCTAGTGCTTATACAAACTAAAGAGACAACCTATCTAGCACCAGCACCTTTTCCCACTAGGTTAGCAGTTTCTCATAAAGCTAAAAATCAAGCTGAGATTCTAGAGGTATTTAAACAAGGATTAATATACCCTTACTAGATGCTATCCAACAGATTCCCACTTATGCCAAATTTTTAAAGGATCTGTGTACAATTAAAAGGAAGTTGAGTGTGAAAAAAAGGCTTTTCTCACTGAGCAAGTCAGTGCAATAATTCAACACAACACTCCTCCCAAATTTAAAGACCCTGGATCCCCTACTATTGCCTGAATCATTAGGAATTCCAAAATTGGTCATGCTTTATTTGACTTAGGGTCTAGTGTGAATCTATTGCCTTATACTGTATATGAGAAATTGGGGTTGGGAGAACTTAAATCGACCTCAATAACCTTGCAACTAGCTAATAGGTCAATAAAAATACCAGGGTGGTGGAGTATGTTCTAGTGTAGGTGGATAAGTTCTGTTATCTAGTAGATTTTGTTTTCCTTGATATGCAGCTATCTATTAACTCTGTTTTCCAAGCTCCTGTAATTTTAGGAAGACCATTTTTGGCCACTTCTAATGCTTTAATCAACTGTAGAAGTGGAGTTTTAAAATTGAGGTAACATGACTCTTGAATTGAACATATTTAATCTGTGCAGACAACCTCAGGAGGTCGAGGAACCTTAAGAAGTAAATCTGTTGGAGGACATCATTGCAGAATCTTTCCTTGTGATTAGTGAAAATTTTGAAAAAGATCTTGAACTGCTAGATTTTACTAACAAACTAGTGGTTGTGCTTCATGCAGGGCAACCAGCAGAGTGGACACCCAAAGTGGAGCAGCTAAGCCCAGCACAACCAACATAAAGGGAAGTGAAGGAGCGGATCCCATCATTGGATCTCAAGCCCCTACCAGCAGAGCTCAAGTATGCTTTTCTATGACCTAACTGTACTTTACCAGTGGTTATATCTTCTTGTTTAACTAATGGACAAGAGGAAGAAATGTTGAAGGTCCTTACAAAACATAAAAAAGCCATAGGTTGGACTTTGGCTGACATTAAGAGTATCAACCAATTAATTTGCACTCATAAGATTTACCTGAAGGAGGACTCTAAGCCTTCTAGAGAAGTTCAAAGAAGGCTTAATCCTTCAATGAAGGAAGTAGTGAGGAATGAAGTCCTCAAGTTGTTGGATGTGAGTATCATTTACCCTATTTCTGATAGTAACTGGGGTAGTCCCATCCAAGTGGTTCCAAAGAAATATGGACTGACTATGGTGAAAAATGAAAAAAATGAATTAGTACCCACATGAGTAACCACAAGATGGAGAATGCGCATTGATTATAGGAAGCTTAATGCTTCTACTAGAAAAGACCATTCCCCCTTACCATTCCTTGACCAAGTCTTGGAAAAGGTTGCTGGCCATGTCTTTTACTGCTTTTTGGATGGATTCTCAGGCTATTATCAAATTGAAATAGCTCCTAAGGATCAAGAAAAAAATCCTTTCACTTGCCCATTTGGGACTTTTGCATTCAGGAGAATGCCCTTTGGACTGTAATGCCCTAGCAACTTTTCAAAGATGCATGTTAGGTATTTTTAGTGATTTAATTGAAAACAGCCTAGAGGTGTTCATGGATGACTTTTCTGTCTTTGGGAGCTCTTTTGAAAATTGCCTTACTAACTTGCAAGTTGTTTTGGCCAGGCGTGAAGAGAATCAATTGTTATTAAATTGGGAGAAGTGTCACTTCATGTCTCAATAGGGTATTGTATCAGGGCATATAGTGTCCTAAAGGGGTACTGAGGTAGATAAGTCCAAAATAGACCTAATATCTAAGCTCCCCACTCTCAAAACTGTGAAGGACATTAGGTCATTTTTAGGACATACTTGGTTCTATAAGAGATTTATACCAGGGTTTAGCTCCATTTCCAAACCCTTGTGTAATTTGCTTATCCATGACACTGTGTTTGAGTGGACAACAGGACATCAAAAAGCATTTGATCAACTCAAACACCTACTCACTATAGCCCTTATCATGCAACCTCCAGATTGGTCCCTCCCCTTTGAGATCATGTGTGATGCCAGTGATTTTGTCATAGGAGTTGTCCTAGGTCAGCGTAGGAACAAGCTACCCTATGCAATTTACTATGCTAGCAAGACATTAATTGGAGGTCAAAAGAATTACTCCACGACAGAAAAAGAATTGCTGGCTATTTTTTTTGCTCTAGAGAAATTTAGAGCTTATATCATTGGTTCACCTATAATTATTTTTACTGACCATGCAGCCTTGAAATTCTTGTTAACAAAAAAAGATTCTAAACCAAGACTAATTAGATGGGTGTTTCTTTTGCAGGAGTTCAATATCACGATTCAAGACAAAATGGGAGTGGAGAATGTGGTGGCTGGTCTATCTAGATTAATTGCTACTGAATTTGACTTTTCTTTGCCAATTTCTGAGTCTTTCCCTTATGAACAAATACTTTTAATAGAAAATACACCTTGGTATGCTGACATTGTCAACTTCTTGGTGACAGGAAAAACACCTCCACAATGGACTCCTTAGGATTTAAAAAGGTTCAAAGTAGAGGTAAAATGTTTTTTTTTTTTTTTATGATGACCCTTACTTGTTTAAATACTGTTCTGATCAAATAATCCGTAAGTGTGTCCCTGATACTGAGATAACCTCTGTTCTTTTTGCTTGTCACAATGAGGCTTGTGGTGGTCACTTTTTTGCAAAGAAACAGTGGCTAAAATCTTACAATCTGGTTTGTATTGAGCCCATACGTTCAAGGATGCTTTTGAATTCTATAAAAAGTGTGAGCCATTTCAAAAACTAGGAGGGATAACTAGGAGGAATGTGATGCCCTTGCAACCAATCTTGGTTTTGGAAATTTTTGATTGTTGGGGTTTAGACTTCATGGGCCCATTTCCGCCATCCTTTGGGTATGTTTATATTTTGGTGGCAGTAAATTATGCTTCTAAATTGGTGGAAGCCATCCCTTGTAAAAATAATGATCACCAAGTGGTGCTCAAATTCATAAAAGACAACAAAGTGTCTAGGTTTGGTATGCCCCAAGCCATCATCAGTGATAATGGGACACTTTTGCAACAAACAACTAGAATCACTCTTAAGGAAGTATGGGATCCATCATAAAATGTCCACCCCTTATCATCCACAAACCAATGGCCAGACTGAATTAGCAAGTAGGGAAATTAATCATGTCCTTGAAAAACCTGTTACTCCCTCAAGGAAAGATTGGTCTTTGATATTGGTTGATGCCTTGTGGGCATATAGGACTGCTTATAAGATTATATTTGGTATGTCCCCATATAGGCTGGTTTATGGCAAAGCATGCCATCTCCCTATAGAACTTAAGCACAAAGCTTATTGGGTAGTGAAAAAATATAATTTTGATATGGAAAAAGCTGGTTCTTTGAGAAGGCTGCAATTGTCTGAGTTAGAAGAACTTAGGAGGGATGCTTATGAGAATTCTAAGCTAGCTAAGGAACATATGAAAGCCTTACATGATAGGAGCATACTTAGAAAAAATTCTGAACCTAATCAACAAGTCTTGCTCTACAATTCTAGGCTTCATCTGTTCCCTGGATAACTAAGATCTCGATGGAGTGGACCCTACCTAGTAAAATCAATTTCTCCTCATGGTGCCATAGAAATCACAAACCCACAAAATGGTAATACTTTCAAGGTGAATGGCCAGAGACTCAAACCATTTTTAGGGACTTGTGCACCAGACATTTCATTCCTCCCATTACAGGAACCAATTGTCAACTGACTCGGTTCTAGTATAGTCTAGAGGTTTCAATCACTTCATTTAGTTTTTCTATTTTTTTCTCT
Source organism: Juglans regia (assembly GCF_001411555.2). Taxonomy (NCBI): domain Eukaryota; kingdom Viridiplantae; phylum Streptophyta; class Magnoliopsida; order Fagales; family Juglandaceae; genus Juglans; species Juglans regia. Next base: position 15,111,015 of record NC_049905.1, on the reverse strand, counting down.
ATTTTTTCCCTTTTACTAAGTTTCTTTCTTCAAAGTTTTCTATTGGCTTCCTGATCTAACCAGATCGCAATGCAGAACATACTCATTTTTGTTTTACATCTTTCAAATGTTTAAGTTCTACCTCCCAGGTAACATCTCTTCATTTACTCTTCTTCATGCACACATTGAGGACAATGCTTCATTTTAGTTGGGGGGTATGGGAAATGTACAATTCATTAAAAAAAAAAATTGTCACAAGGAGAACAATTCTAGTTTTAGGTTGAAAACACTTCTTAGGTATGATGACTAAAAGAGAACTGTCTGAATCATGAGTTCAAAGATACACAAGTAACTGTGAAGTGGCTCTGTTGAGAGGATCGTATAATAAAGTAACACTTGAATGAAGGAAATAGTGAACACTTTGCTTACTTCCAAACTGTTACCTTTGCAAACTAGGACATCTAAAAAGTCATATTTCTTCTAATAGAATCACTTAAAAAGTGCAGCGGGGCATACCTTAATGAACACATCTTAATGGTTTAGAAAACATGCTTTTGATAAATGAGAAAAGGGACAAACTAGAGATTCGAACAAAAAAAAGATAGCACTTTTGGAAAAGGCTGCCTATCACCGGGGCCTTAATAAGAAAAGAAATAATGAAGCATTTCAAAGTGTGATAGCGTGAAAGCCAACAAATAGCGGTGATTTTGAATTAAGGACAAGGGTCATTCTTTATGATAGCTGTAATTGTGGAGTAACCTAGTAGAAGATGGTGTGCAACTCTAATAACCTAGGCACAACACTGATCACAGTTTGGGACATGCAATTACATTATTGGTTTCCTTTGCATAAGTGTTTTTATATTACATGAAGTTCTAAAATGAGAAACAACCTGAACTATGGAATTAATGACTTATGTTTTTGACAAGTTCTCAGTTGGGAAAACCTTTGATAGAAAGTTTCAAATAGAAAAGTGAGAATTGTTCATTCCTTGTACATCACTCCTTTGCATATTGATTGTTGGTCTGATGTGAAATTTATTGAGGTTATTCAGAAAATAATTCGTTAGTGCTTACATCCTATACATCATCAAAATGCTTTAATCTTGACTGAAATTGCATTTGATAGTAATTGTGGAATGTAAAACTCCCTTGAAGGCCTTCTATGCGAAGGAGACCCAAAACCTAGGTGTTTGTCCAAAAGTTTCTTAGAAATTCTATTTTGAGTATTGCATTTGTTTTTCTTAAGTCAACACAAAAATTTCATTTTCTTTAGCTGCTTCATATATTTCACTTTGACCCAATCCATTTTATTCTCATCTAGGGTTTTCGAAAAAGAAACAAAAATTACTTCAAATCATTTGATTCTTTTAGTGTGAACAATCTGGTTCACACCTTTGCTCAGTGGTTACAAGGATTTGTCCTAACAAACATCTCATTTTTTTAATCCTTTTTATTCCATTAGACTAGTACAGCTCTAAGTCATAAAATGTCTTAATACTTGTGAAATCGACCTTGGGACTCTCACTATACAATAACTAGACACCTTTTGCACTTGGGAGGCAATTTAATAGGAGACACAATCTTCCAAAAAGAGATGGTAATCCTAAATATTTGTCCAAGTTTGAAGAAACTCTTAAACCTACTAAATCCATAATATACTACCTTGATAGTTGCATAGTATTTTGGCTAAAAAAGAAAAAACTCTTCTCCCAGTTGAGTTTTTGTCTTGAAGCTTCCTCATATACCCCCAAGAATTTGATTTAACCAAGCCCATTCCTGCATATTTGCTTGACAAAACAGTAAGCTATCATTTGAGTTGTGAACTCAAAGCTTATGTGCAAAGGATGAACAAATAGGGTGATAAAGGGCAGCCTTGTCTCAGTCCCCTCTGAGCCTTAAGTATTTATTGAGGAATATCATTCAATAAAACTGAAAAAGTGGAAGACGTGATGCATTTTAAACTCAAAACAGTCCATCGAGAACCAAAACCCAACTTGGTCATGGTATCTCTAACAAAGTCTCATTCAACTCGATCATAAGCCTTGCTCAAATCTAATTTCAAAGCCATATAGCCCTTCTTTCCATGAAGCCGAGTGCTCATTGTATGAAGAGTTTCATATGTAGTAAGTCTATTATCTGTGATTACATGTCCAGGAAGAAAAGCACACTGGTTTTGTGAAATTATTAAAGGCAATATCAGCTTCAAACGATTTTTAATCATCTTTGTAATGAGTTTATACAAAACGTTACAAAGGTTGATGGGTCTATACTCGATGATCTTCTGTTCTGTGGGTTGTTATTCTTTGGTATCATTACCAAATAAGGGAAGTTCCGTCTTTGAGAAGGAAAGGACAACCTTACTAACCTCATCTCCCATAGCGAACCAATGATCTTGATAAAAACAAGCACCGTACCCATTAGGACCATGAACCTTGTAAGGACACATTTGAAGAAGTGTAGACTCTACCTCATCCATTGTGAAAGGCTTAAGAAGATCATCATTCATTTCTTGAGTGAGTCTTGGTGCAAGGGCAGTAAGACAAGCAACAATTTTTTCTGGCTTAGAGGTGGTGATGGGAACCAAGGTGCGCCTAGTCTTAAAGATATGTTGCAAGTTCCAGATGTGTCAAATACACTTTCAAGGGCTTAAATGATGAAGATTCAGTTTTGATTCATTTGATAAGCTATGGAAATGACAACAACATGACTTAAATGCTTTGGGCACTTGAAGGCTTTCAACTTATTTAATTCATTTGAATGACTTATTTTATTAGTTAAAAATAATTGGGTTTATTATGGGAAGCACTTAAGGGGGCCTATGCAAGGGCATGTTGGGAAACTTATTATTTTATTGAACTAGGGTTAGGGTTACTGTAGCCGAGTTATTGTAGCGTCGTACTGTAGCCACGACACTATTCACTAAGGGTATTTTTGGAAGATGAGGCATTATTTTGGCTAGGGTTTTAATTAGGTTTTGGTTTAAATACTCTTTGTAGCCTCATTTTAATCAGTTTATGAAATTTGATGAATTTATTTATTGTGAGTTGAGTTTTACTCATCTTGTTCTTAATTGAATTTTTGAACTTATCAAAGGTAAATCACAACCTTTGTGGCGTTCCTCATTTGTAATCTGGGTTCTTGAGACGGGTTCTTCAACGAGTCTAGATTTTAATATAATCTAGGTTCTTGAAATGAGTTCTCATCGGGTCTAGGTTATCTATCCATTGACTTTATTTTGGCTTTCTTGGGTGAGTTTTCAAATTGACTGTGGGTTCAAGTGATTTCATTCCCGCGGATTCATATCATTTGATATTCAGAGCAAGGTTTCCAATCAAGTCTGATTCTATCTTTTAATTTCTTTCATTTTTAAATTTAATTCTAGGACTTCATTGTTCTAGGGGTGCCAAAAAAAAAATAGAAACAAAAAGTAGATTGCCGAAATTCTTAGGGTTTTTTGGTTTGACTAAAATTTGCATCTCCTAGGGTTTCAAAATTCTAGGGTTTCTTACACCTCTAAGTTTGTCCATTGCTTGGAGTGTCGTTCTGTTGATTCTCTTCTACTTCATTGTCAATTCTTGTGTGCTTGAATTCAATTACTTGATTTTCACAATTGAGTATTGCTGTTTGTGATTTAATTAGAGAGAAGAAGAGAAAAGAAAAGAAAAGACAGGAAAAGGAAAGGAAAAGAAAAGAAAAATAAAGGAAAAGAAAAGAAAAGAAAATTCAAAAAAAAAAAAGAGAGAAGAGGAAAAGAAAAGGTGGCATATTCAAAGGTTGCTACATAGTTCCAAAAAAAGAGAAAGAAAGAAATTTTTTGATTGAACCTTATCATCAAAGGGGCTGCATACATCATTAAAGTTGGTATCTTGTCTTATTGTTACTCTTTCATTCGTATAACTTCCTTGATTCTTGGGTCGTTTTTATTCCTTTCGTGTTTCTCTTATTCTTGTTTCTTGGACCTAATTACTAGTTGGGATAAAACAATGTTGCCTTGTCTTGATTGAGTTCATTTAGTTCTGAAAGAACTTGAGTGGGAAAGCTCTTGAAGTAAAAGGCAAGAGAGTGTGAGACTATTATTGGGAAAAAGTCAATTAAGAGTGAAACACGAATGAAGTGCCATTATTCGAGTGTAAACACGTAAGGGAGTGAGTAAGGTTTTCTTTTTTACCACTAACATTCTTTTGTGCAGTATCTTATAATGTCTCATCGGAGTAGCTCATCACCAAGGGGGAGAGCAGATAACTCATCCTTTGTATTGCAAGCCATGCAACAATAGTTTGAGCGATTGAACTTTATGTTGGATGAAGTGAGGGATATGATGGATCATCAAGATGCAGCGATTATAAATCTGCAAGGTGGGAGAGATAAGAGGCGACGTGAGTCTAGTGTTGAAAATGAGTATTAGAAAGAAGAGTATGGTGATTCTCTTGTTACTAGGAGTGCAATCAATACACAAATTAAGATAGATGATACAGAGCAGCAGAGTGAGAATATTTTTCATTTTAGATGCCACATCAACAACAAGGTATGTAGTATGATCATTGATTTGAGGAGTTATATTAATTTGGCTAGCTCTACTTTAGTTGAGAAATTGAATTTATGTACCTTGAAACACCCTAGACCATACATGTTGCAGTGGTTGAGTGATTGTAAGGAGGTTATGATAAATAAGCAAGTGCTAAATTCTTTTTCAATTGGGAAATACCAAGATATGGTCCTTTGTGATGTAGTGCCTATGCATGCTGGTCATATTTTGTTGGGGAAGCCATGGCAGTATGATAGGAAGGTGATCCATGATGGGTTAAGGAACATATACAGTTTTGAAAAGGATGGAAAAATAATCAAACTTGCTCCTTTAACTCCAACACAGGTCCCTGGGGATCAATTGAAGCTGAAATGTGAGGTTGCTCAAAAAAGAAAGAGTGAAAATGACAGTGATAAAAAACGAAAGAGCAAAAGTGAGAGTGATCAAAAAAGAAAAAGTGAAAAGGAGATTGAGCCAAAAAAAAGAGTGAAAGTGAGATTGAGCTGAAAAGCAAGAGTGAAGGTGAGAGTGAAAGTGAGATTGAGCTGAAAAACAAAAGTGAAGGTGAGATTGAGAAAAAAATAAATAGTGAGGCCGAAATGGAGAAAGAGAGAAAAATGAGAGATAAAAAAGAAGAGGGTGAAACTAAGACCTCAAGAAAAAGAGAAAATGAGTTGAAAAATAATTGTGAGGTTGAGAGTACAAAAAAAGATGAAGAAAAAGAGAGTGACAGGAAAAAAGAGAGTGAAAGGAAAAAAAAGTATGAAAGGGAAAAAGAGAGTGAAAAAGAAAATGAGAGTGGAAAGAAAAGAGAGTGTGAAGAAAGTGAGAGAAAAATAAAGAGAAAAGTGAGTTTTTATGCTAAGGCGAATCTTAATACTAACGAACTTGACGTATCTTTGCCTAGTATTGGTGTCTCTTTGTTGCAGGGATATGAGGTCGTGTTTCCTAGTGGTGTGTTTAGTAGATTGCCACCTATTAGGGAGATATAGCACTATATTGATTTTGTGCCAGGTGCAACAATTCCTGCCCGACCTTTCATTGAAGAACATGAGTCATTGACATACTTGAATGGATAAGGTAAGTTGTTAACTAGAATGCATGCTAAGTAGGAGGACTATATTGAGACTTTTCCTCATGTATTCAAATACACACAAGGTATCGAAAATTTTGTGGTAGACGCTTTAGCAAGAAGGTATGTCCTTGTCTTCATTTTAGATGCAAAATTGTTGAGACTTGAATATGATAAGGAATTGCATGCTAATAATGATGACTTTGTTAGTGTGTATGGAACAAGTGAGAAATCATCATTCTGTAAGTTCTATAAACTAGATTGGTACTTGTTTAGAGAGAATAGATTTTGTGTGCCTACTAGTTTTATGCGTAAGTTGCTTGTGTGTTATAGACATGGTGGTTTGTTAGGTAACTTTGGTGTAAGGAAGACTTTCAATGTGCTGCATGAACATTTGTGGGACTATCATTTGCCTTTCATTGAGTTTGCATATAATTGAAGTTGTTATTTTGGTATAAAGAAGATTTTAAACATGTTGCATGAACGTTTGTGGGAGTATCATTTGTCATATATTGACTTGTTGCATGAACGTTTACGAGACTATCATTTGCCCTTCATTGAGTTTGCATATAATTGGACTAGTCATTCTGGTGTCAAAAAAACTTTAGACATTTTGCATGAACATTTATGTTGGTCTAAGATGAAGAGAGATGTCAATCGTATTTGTGGCAGGTGCATTACATGCAGCAAGGCCAAATTTAACCTTTTGCCACATGTGTTGTATAGACCCTTACCTGTTCCTAGTGAGTCATGGGTAGACATATCTATGGACTTTGTTTTGGGGCCGCTTAGGAAAAAAAAGAGTAGAAATTCTATTTTTGTGGTTGTGGATAGATTTATAGAGTTTGCATATAATAGGACCATGCATACTACCACTTTATATTCTCCTTTTGAAATTGTTTGTAGACTTAATCAATTTACTCATTTAGATTTAATGCCTTTATCTGTTGACAACAATAGTAGCTTGGATGGATTTTTTCAAATTCTTAAACAAATTAATGATAATGTTACTAACATTTTTCTCTTTGATCCAGGTGGAGATTCGAGGTCGAATCCTTTTGAAGAGAGGAGGAATGATGTGAACCAAGGTGCGCCTAGTCTTAAAGATATGTTGCAAGTTCCAAATGGGTCAAATATACTTTCAAGGGCTTAAAGGATAAAGATTCAGTTTTGATTCATTTGATAAGCTATGGAAATGACAACAACATGACTTAAAGGCTTTGGGCACTTGAAGGTTTTCAACTTATTTAATTCATTTAAATGACTTATTTTATTAGTTAAGAATAATTGGGTTTATTATAGGAAGCACTTAAGGGGGCCTATGCAAGGGCATGTTGGGAAAGTTATTATTTTATTGAACTAGGGTTAGGGTTACTATAGCCGAGTTACTGTAGCGTCGTATTGTAGTCACGGCACTGTTCACTTAGGGGTATTTTTGAAAGATGAGGCATTATTTTGGCTAGGGTTTTAATTAGATTTTGGTTTAAATACTATTTATAGTCTCATTTTAATCAGTTTATGAAATTTGATAAATTTATTCATTGTGAGTTGAGTTTTACTCATCTTGTTCTTAATTGAACTTTTGAACTTATCAAAGGTAAATTACAACATTTGTGACGTTCCTTATTTGTAATCTGGGTTCTTGAGACAGGTTCTTCAACGGGTCTAGATTTTAAAATCTAGATTCTTGAAACGAGTTCTCATCGGGTCTAGGTTCTCCATCCATTGACTTAATTTTGACTTTCTTGGATGAGTTTTCAAATTGACTGTGGGTTCAAGGGATTTCATTCCTACGGGTTCATATAAGATGGCAAATAAGCTTTTGTAATTTTGTTGTTAAAGCACTTCCTATTCCATTAGAATGAGAAATAATAACCCCATCATCATCAATGATCCTTGTGATTGTATTTCTCCTCTTTCACTGATTTGCACAAAGATGGTAGTACTTTGTATTCCGATTCGCTTTTTGAAAGCCAAGTCATCTCTGCTCTCTACATCCATTTCAAATGTTCTCTCTCAAGTATACCATCAATGTCCTTTTTTAAATGTTGCGCTACCTCAACTGATTCAGCAGTGAAAGATTGATGTAGCCTTCCAATCTTTTTGTTTAGTTGCAATATTCGATCTTTCAAGTTTTTGTTCGAGGTTTTTGACAATCCCCCATACGATAGACCAGGTTGATTCCATTCCTCAATCACATTACATTTCTTTCTAATATAGAAAAAAATTTCAAAAATTTTCTTTCTTAATTTGAATTTCACATTTCAAATTTTAAAATTTCATTTTCAGTAGTTGAAACATACAAGTAAAATTGTAAGTATAAATAATATTTTCTAAAAAAAAAAATTAGTACAGATATATATATATTATATGCGCGCGCACTTTTGAATTTTATAAATTAACAAAATGAACCCAAACGATGGGGTCAAGTCTAGCTAGATATTCAAGTCAGAATTATTGTCCAATTATCATTCGTATATTAAACTCAAATGTATAAGCCAAGTTCGTAGTTCGTACCGCTGGTGAACAGCTCGGTTCTAGTTTACGTCATGATTCACTGACTGATCAAAATATTTTCAAACGACATATTGGGAGAATCTTTAGACTACAAAACTATTACTGAAACAAAGCAAACCTAAGAAAGTTGCTTGTTTGCAAGGAGAACAGTACTAGGTTATTCACACAGCAACCTGAATTGATTAATTAAACAGCCCGATTCTTATGGGAGGAAATCTAACCAACCACAAATAATGGAAGAAAAACAAGAACAAGCATACTAAACTTAAGATGTCGTTTGCCAATGGAGAGAAACTTGATAGATTACATGTACAAATATAGGGAAAGAGGGGGGAGGAGGGAAAAAGCTATCCTACATAAAATAAGGAAATATAATCATCCCAAAATACCGAGTGGTGACCGTAATTTTCCATCTACAGGGATCATAATTGCCCCATCTGGTCATGAAATTGGTAGCACACAATTACAACGCCTTCCTTTGCCTTTTGGACGATGGCTCTGACTGGTTCTCGGCCTGCCAAATAAAATCTCATGAAAAAAAGACGAATAGAATCCTAAGGTTCATTCAACATAACTAGACTGACCCATTTCACAATCAACCAATGCAAGCATGCCATTTTATTAAAAATAAAATCATTTTCCTTTAGGGATAGCTATATTTGTTATAGTATACTTGCACCCATTTCTCAGTTCTTTAACATCCCAACCCAGTCTCATCTTTAGCACTTCCAAAAACATTTCAGGGTAGGAATCCTTTCAAATTTTATCAATTTCAAAATCAACCTGCACATGTTGCAGCTGTAGCAGCTGTAAGCATAATATATCAACATTATATAGTTCGATTGATCCCACTCATGTGCGTGCGCAGATACATGCATGGCTAAATCACAGATGTATATCATAAAACATTAATATTAAAACCATCAAGTCATATAAGGGCAAATGCATGGAATGGAGTTACGGAGGATTCACAGATGAGAAAAAAAGATGATGAATAAAAAGATTTTTCATCAGTAACATGACGAAAAAAAGGTTGAGAGAGCAAATCCATCCACCAAATATTAATTGTTAGGCTACCAAGACAAGTTGATAGTTGAAAATGGATCAATGTCTATTCCACGTAAGGGATTTTCTCACACAACAAGGGATCTGTTATAAATGGATATTAGAGATTTTGCACATATCAACTCCCCTCTCCCTGCCTCCCTTCTCCCCTCCCTCCCTCTCTATCCAACCAACCCTTTCAGATTTAAGTTTTCTCGTTTTAATCTTCCCCAATTTCTCCTGGGGGAAACATTGAGGGGTAAACAAGATAAGATTCAAAATTGAACTTCCGTATTCCAAGAATGTTTAGCCTGGTGGATTTTGGTAAAAATATCTAAACATTTATGCATGCCAAAAGAAATCACAATCCAGAGAGGCAAGTGACCTAATGGCCAATCCAAGCACAAGAATATGCCATGTTTGATTTCATCCAATGCCATAATGGCTTGTCCTAGGACCTAAGCCATATATTTTCTTTTCCATTACCACACATATTTGTTTTTCTAATTATGTTGAAGATTGTCTCCAATATGAAGCAAATTAATGAAATTACAATAAGTACTTCTGACAACCATGCCCCAATTGTTAGACATGTTTTATTCTCGGTTTAAGAAAAACTCTTATTATACATGCCCCAGAAGGAAAATATGTAACCAAAACAGTAGGTAGAGAATGCTTACAGAGTTTGAAAGCTGTTCGCGTATGTAAGCCATTGATCTAAGCATGGCACCTAATGTATCCCTTGACACCTGAAATTTAACCTCTGACTCTCCAGAAGTGGTCTCAGTATCTTGAAGCTGAAATAACATAGAGAAGAAAACATATTCATCAATTAAATGATTTAATATATAAGCATCATATGCAAAGAAAGATGAAAAATTATTCCAGGTCAATTGATTGCCACTAAAATCATAACTGAACAAATGTGGATAATATAAAAAAAGTGAGACAATATTTTTTATACTTTTATTTTTCAAATTTTTTGTATGAACTTGGGGGAAGGAGGGTGGGTTAGTAAATGGCACACGTACATACAATCGGTTTTGATGGCCTTAACCTCCACATCATTCTTATGGGGTGCGTAGCTACCACCCGAGTCAGGAAGATTAGCTTGAGATTATAGCAAATCTAAATCTAATGATTAAAGCATATCCAACCCGCCCTTTTTTGCTCTTCTTACCAAAAGAATAAAAATATTTAGGAATAATATCTTTCCCATTGATCCATCTCATAGATGAACTCATAACATGATTACCAATTAACCAAATGTGAGCTGTCTCTGAACCATTCACGGGTACAGAAAAAAGAACCATTCACGGGTACAGAAAAAAGAACTGGAGATAACAAGAAGTACTAGTTGACATGATTGAACGCCTTTTATAAGTTCAGCTTACAAAGCACTATTGATACCCCCATATCCGAATCTATTCTCAAGACATTTGCAGTGTTGTTAAAAGTGCACTTAAGCGCAAAGCGCCAAGGCCAAAGTTCTTCACTTATCAAAAGCAAAGTGCATTTACAACAAAGCATTTACGAAAGCGCATTTACAAAAGCACGCTAATTGGAGCTTTTTTTTGTGAGCTTAAAGAGCAAATAAGCGTGCATTTATAATATTATAAATGCGATTGAGGTCCTTCATGATGGGGATAGGTTGATTACGGATCAAGAAGATGTCAAGGCCCCCACATTGTGAACTTTTATGAGCAGCTGTTTTCAGAAAATTTTTCTTGGAGACCAAAACAGGACAGTCTTGCTTTTAATTCAATAGAGTAGTTGGATGCTGTGTGGTTGGAAAGAGAGTTTGAAGAAGATGAAATTCTAGATGTGGTAAAGGGTATGGATAAGGATAAGGCTCCGGGTCCGGATGGGTTCACTTTGGCTTTTTTTCAAGATTGCTGGAACGTTGTTAGAGATGATATCATGAAGGTGTTTGCTGAGTTTCATTCGTATAGGAGGTTTGAGAAGAGCTTGAATGCTACTTTCATTGCTCTTATTCCGAAGAAGGCAGGGGCTATGGAGATAAGAGATTTTAGGCCTATTAGTCTGGTGAATGGTATTTATAAAATTATCTCTAAGGTGCTGGCAAATCATTTGAGTAGGGTGATGGAGAGGATTATTTCACCATCTCAAAATGCATTTGTGAGAGGAAGGCAGATCTTAGATTCTGTATTAATTGCTAATGAATGTTTGGAGAGTTGGTTGAAGGTGGGGAAAGCTAGGATTCTTATTAAATTGGATATGGAAAAGGCTTATGATCATGTAAGCTGGGATTTTCTTGCTTATTTACTGAGGAGATTTGGTTTTGGTGCTAAATGGAGCTCATGGATTAAGCATTGTGTTTCGACTTCAAAATTTTCTATATTGGTGAATGGTGAACCGGCTGGTTTCGTTTGTAGTTCTCGCGGTTTGAGGCAAGGTGATCCCATCTCCCCCTTTCTTTTTGTTATGGTTATGGAAGCTTTGAGTAGAATGATTGAGAGGGCTGTGGAGGGTAATCTGCTGTCCAGTTTTGTGGTGGGTAATGAGACTAGGAATTGTTTAAAGATCTCTCATTTGTTATTTGCTGATGATACCTTGATTTTTAGTGAGCCTGATTCGGATAATTTTCGTGTTTTAAGAGCACTTTTGCTATGTTTCGAAGCTGCTTCGGGGTTAAGAGTTAATTTGTCAAAGTCTGAAATTGTTCCTGTGGGTGATGTTCAGAATTTATCAGACCTGGCTAATTTACTGGGGTGCAGAATTTCTTCTTTGCCTTTGTGGTATCTTGGGCTTCCTTTGGGAGCCTCTTTTAAAGCTGTCAATATATGGGATGGGGTGATTGAAAAAATTGAAAGGAGGTTAGCAGGTTGGAAGAGGATTTATTTGTCTAAGGGGGGAAGACTAACTCTTATAAAGAGTACTTTGTCCAACCTTCCCACCTATTTCCTTTCTCTTATTCTTCTTCTGGCAAGTGTTGAAAAGAGGATAGAGAGTTTATTTTGAAATTTCTTATGGGGAGGCTATGGTGAGGAAAGAAGTTTCGCTTGGTTAGTTGGAAGAAGGTTTGTCAACCATTGGATCGTGGTGGTTTGGGGATAAAAGATTTAAGGGTTTTTAATAGAGCTTTATTTGGAAAATGGCTTTGGAGATATCATTTGGAGAGTAAAGCCTTGTGGAAAAATGTTATAGAAGTGAAATATGGAAGTTTGTGGGGAGGGTGGTGTTCTAAAGCTGCCAGTGGAGCTTATGGAGTTAGTTTGTGGAAACTTATTAGAAAAGGTTGGGATTCCTTCTCCAATAATTTCAGATTAAAGGTGGGAGATGGAAAGAGGATACTCTTTTGGCATGATTTGTGGTGTGGGGATACTGCTCTTAAGCTGGTTTTTCCTTCAATTTTCAGAATTGCCAGGGATCAGAATGCATCTATTTATGATTCTTACGGCAGTAATAATAACCAGTTTGATTGGAATATCACTTTTAAAAGGGATGTCAATGATTGGGAGGTGGATGAAGTTAAGGCTCTGCTGTTTAAACTCTACAGTTCAAAGTTGGTGCTTGAAAGAGAGGATAGTATGGTGTGGATCCCTGCTGGAAATGCCAAGTTTTCTGTCTCATCTTATTACAGATTTTTGTCAAGTTATAGTAGTTGTGTTTTTCAGTATATTGAAAGTGAAAGTTCCCAGTAAGGTTGCTTTTTTCTGTTGGGTGGCTTCTTTGGGTAAAGTATTGACTACTGATAATCTTAGAAGGTGACGTCTGTTTATAGCTGATTGGTGTGTCATGTGTAAAAGGGCAGGAGAATCTGTAAATCATCTTTTTCTTCACTGCGAAGTGTCAAGATTCTTGTGGACTGAGGTTTAGAGTTGGACAGGTTTACATTAGGTAATGCCTAGAGAAGTGGTGGATTTACTGGAAGGGTGGAAGGGTTTGAAGGGCAGTAAGAAGGCGGTGAAAGTTTGGAAGATGATACCTCTTTGAATTATGTGGTGCATATGGATTGAAAGAAATGGGAGATGCTTCAAAGATAAAGAAAGCTCTTTGGGAGATCTTAAGGATTTTTTCTTGAGTACTTTGAGTTCTTGGGTTAAAGTGTTTGTAATGGAGGATAATTTTCTGCACTTGTTTTAGTTGTCTGGCATGTAGTTTCTTTTCGTTTGTGGAAGTTGTAGGTGTTTCCTTTGTATATGTCCTGTGTACTTGGGCTTATGCCTATTTCTTGAATAAATTATTACTTATCAAATTAAAAATAAAATATCATTTCAAGAGAGAAATAGATGTAAACAAATATTATCGAGTATTTAGATGATACTGTAGATCATTTACATAACATAGCTCCACATAATGTCATATGTGATGTATATGCTTTGAGCTAGATATAATAGTCCAAATTGGCTGTAGATGGAATGATATTTGATTGCTTATGTTAGCATAGAAGTCAATACCTACAATTATTGAGTTTGTTTGGTCATGATCTTTTTGGTATATTTTGATTCAAGCATGTACTTTAATTTTATTAGGAGTATCAATATTTTTTCTATTAATGGCTATCAATATCATATATGTGTATATCAAGTAAAGCATAAGAGAATTATAAAAAATGTTATATTTAACTAGAGCTCACCCACCACATGGGTGGGGCCACCCCCATAGTGGCTGTTCCTGTTTTTTGTGTTTTCTTCCTTAATTAGCTCATAAGTCACACGTGGTTACTTCTCAAAAACATTTTACGGGATCCTAAACCTATGTTACCCATAGCACAAGCATGTTTGACCAGAATTTCCTAAATCTACGTAATTAGTTGATTAGTTGATTATCATGTTTTTTTTTTTGATAAGTAACTTCATTTTCATGCTACATTACTCTAATAAAGTTAATAGGCTAAATATATTACCATCTTACTTTTTAAACCTTTTTTTATTTTATTTTGTGGATTTTTTTTTATACATTCATTTTTAAAACGTGCGTTTACTTCAATCAAGCGCACATTTGCACTTTGCGCTTTGCACCTAGGCTCTAGACGGCATTTGCGGTTAAGTGCACCTAGCACTTTTACCAATACTAGACATTCGTTAGCAACAGAGTTGGATCGAGAATCTGCCTCCCTCAAATGAATGCAAATTTTGAAATTCTAGTGGTCATTTTTAAATTGTTTTAAACCCAATAACCATTTATTAATGTTCCTATATATTTATATGTAGGTTATGTAGGGTTTGGGGCTTGGAATTCCACGACCTACTTCCACTTGACATGGGTTGAAACGCTAGAGGATTTTCCACTACCTGAACCATGGGTTGCTTTGATTTGAAACAACAGCTGCTTGAACAGTTGTACCAGGCACTCAACTTTCAGGACCGCATTCGGTCAATAGAGAGAGGGGGGGAGAGAGAGAGAGAGAGGCAAACCTAGTTATAAGGTTAAAAAGCACTCCTCCCAAACTTTGAAGTTTAGCTTGGATAATAACCTATTGTTGTCAAATACTTCCATTGCAGATAGATGTGAGCTAGCCGTATATTCATTTTCCTATGTAACATTTATGCATGTATGTATATATATATATATAGAGAGAGAGAGAGAGAGAGAGAAGTTAAAATACAACCAAAATGATCTCCAGTTCATGAACCAACATATGTAAACCTAGGATGTGTATACCATAGCTAAAACAAACTTTTATGAATCACTCCATCAAAATAATGACCAGCAAAGTGGCTCACCCAACAGATGAGATACATTTAAGCAGCATAGTTGTGAATTTGTATTCACATACCTTTAAATTTATGACAGCAACCTTATTAGCCGGTGTTGACAGCTGTTCACTAATGTAGGCCATAGACCTCAACATAGGTTCTAGTGATACTCTCGACAGCTGAAACTTAACCTCCGATTCAGCTGAAGGGGTTCTGCTATAATCTTGCAACTGCAGGTGTTAGGAGTGACGTATATGGTAATCAGTTGTAAATTAAATATAAGGAGAAGAAAAAAGCTAATGGTCAAAAACAACCTAAATGGACATAATAAGTTTCTAACTTCCATCCATGTAAGCAGTGATCTATGAGCAATTAACTATCAGATAACATGTTTCCCAGCATGAGCATTTTGATGACACAAAAGTTCCAGGTTATGTTATACTTTCACTTCATCAGACACGTACCTTCAGATTAATCACGGCTACTCTATTCCCCGGTGTTGAATTCTTATTCTCCATAACCCAGGTCATTGACTTTAGACAAGGAAGAACAACCTATGAAAAAGGCCCAAACAAGAGCCCAGATCAGTGTCACGCCTTCATACTAAAAAAAAAGAGTATTTGAAACAATAGAGCTTATATGCGAACATAAGGGGAAAATTTATCAATAAAGGATATGTGAAACCATAAAAACAAAGAAAAATTCTTTCCTTTCATACCATGTTTTCAGGAGGACCATCATCTCGGTGAAGAGACACAGGAGCCATGCGAGGCAAATTCAAATCAGAAACTGATTGAGCAGGAGCACCAGTATCATTTAGATTAAAGCGTCGTGTCATCTCGTCTTGGCGTGGCCACAACAGAGGGGTCATATCCGAAGCTGATGTAGAGGTCTTCCTGTCATCATAGCCAACCCCACTAACCTGAGAGCTAGGGGGTGCAACTTTTGCGACATTTTTCTTCACCAAAGAAACCTTCTTCCCACCTTCTTTAAGAGCACCCATTGCCATATTATAAGTTTCTACAGTTGTAGCCCCTTCTTCAGCATACTTTATGGCCTCCCGACATAGATTGTTGTACCGCAATGTCAGAGACTCTTGGCCATGTAATTCACCAGCACGTTCATCTAATCCAACTCCATTCTTTGCATTTATAGTCCATCGGTTCAATATGTAATGGGATGGCAATGTAAGCACATTTGTCACTGTGAAGACAGTCAAAACATGTCTACAAAGAATGCCAGAATACTCAAACATTTGACAACTGCAGTTAGCTCTCATCTCAGGATAGTTTAATGTAACAATGTATGCCTTTTGATCATCCTCAAACTTTGCAACCCTGAATGTGCTAATAGCTCCATCACCTTCAATTCTATTGGCAGTATATGCAAACGTTTCAACTAGTTCTTCCTGAAATTTTGCAAAGATTTTCCTCGTATAAAGATTTGCAGCCTGTTTTTCCATTGGTGATGGTGTCCTCAGTACTGGTGTGGTGCAAATTGTATCAAAATCTGCTTCTATTTCCTTTTCAAATGAGTTATCTATAGCTCTTTCATACTGCCTAAAGAACATAGGCAATGTGGTCTGCTGATTCACATAACCATCAAAAAATGAACCATCAAATCCTTGATTAGGAGATACAACAGCGAAAAAGGAATCCCGAAAATAAACAGGAACCCACTGAGTACGAGCATTATACAATGATTGGAGCCAATCGTTTGTCCTCAGATCATATTTATCAAGAACTGAATTCCAAGAAAATTCAAACTCCTCAATTGTTTCAGTCAGGTTGATGCAATTGTACAGTTCCACTTGAAAATTAGGATGTACATGGCATACATGTGCCAGCTTCTCCTGGCCTTCTCTTAAAACATGCCACTTGCTAATACAGTGGCGGGCTTCTGGAAACACCTGAGAGACTGCAGTCCGAATTGCTCTGTCTTGATCAGTGATGATAGAGACAGGTTGGCGATCATTCATTGCAGTAAGAAATGTCTTAAAAAGCCACGTAAAAGAGGCCTCTGAATCATCTAGAAGCAATGCACAGCCAAACAAAACTGTCTGGCCATGATGGTTCACCCCAGTAAATGGAGCAAACGGCACTCTATACTGATTTACTCTGTACATCGTGTCCAGCATTACAGCATCACCAAAACGATTATAAGCTGCCCTTGACCTTGCATCTGCCCAGAATGCATTGCCCATGCGGTTATCCTCATCAAGTTGTATAGCATAAAAGAATCCAGGGTTCTCAGCCTGCATTTTCTTGAAATATTCAAGCAAATTCTGAGCATCCCTTCCAAGTGTCATCTTTCGATTACAAGGCCTAATAACATAATTCATTGCCCCACTGTTTTTACCCAGGCGATTTGATTCCACAGGAGGGGTTTTCCTAACTCCACGACTTGCCTCTAATTGGACATGGTTACCATCCATGGAGACATACATAACACCACTTGGAACAATTCCCACACCCTCATAAGTCTCGGTAATGGTCTTTGAATTACCAGCAAAATGTCTGCGAGGCCGGAGGTAATGGACCTTACTTGGACTCACCATGGAATGGCTATGGTCCTTAACAAATTTTGACACAACCCATTTGTCTTCACCATTTAACTCTATCCTGAGCATTGCATCACAGCTGTCAGCATGCCTTCTTTTCAAACCCTCTCGGCCACAAACAAAGTCCCGAGCAACAATTGTACCGTCAGATTGAGAGCGACTAGACTGACCAGCTTTGGAGCTAAAACCCACCCGTCTAGCATATTCATCGTAGAAAGACTTAGCGGCATCTTCAGAATCAAATTCCATACCCATGTATGGCTCAATATTTCCATCCTCATCATGAACTGTTAAAGTTTTGCCCGTATTTACTTCATCTCCATTTAGTTCAGCACCTCCATCATCTGCCGCACCTCGATGACCCATCCCTTCTTCGACATCAATCACTTGAACATCCATACCAATCTACGGTAACAGTGCTAAGCTATTGAGTGTCCTATTCAAAGACCAATTCCATTGCAATGCAATAGAGGCTTTCACAGCGTAGGTACCATCTGCACAAATTCTCCAACCATGCCAATTGATTCTCTGTTTAGCAATACAAAAGGATACCAGAAAGAAATAAATCATCAAAATGAAAAGAGAAATATTTGATCCATCAAGAGAATATCTTAACAAGCTGACATAGCTTGACGCAGTATGTCAAATAACTTACAATAAAAAGAGATTTACAGTCTAACATACCACATTAAGTTTTATTTTCGTAATTTGCTTTGTGGACCTAGAACATCAGACCACGCCAAATGCAAAACTAAGAAACCAAACTCCATTTGACTGCCGAAAAATTGCACTTCGAAAAGAAAAATAATAAATGAATGAGAGCCAGGAAACTTTACGCATCATAAAAACCTTAAACTATTATAGAAATAATAGAATCAATTATTCGGCAGAATCCATATCAATGTTTACTCATGCATCATTCAGAAATAAAAAATTAGAAACGGGAAAACCAAAATTGAAAGGTTCCCATTTGCATAGACGACTCTTTTCATATAAGTGGAGCTTTGAACTATCACAGAGCTCACGCATAAATAAGAATGGACCATCATACATACACATATATAACAATACATATTACATGAAGGTTAAAGCGAGAGTATGAGAAGTTAAAGGGTTAATAATATGCAAAGGACATTAGGATGGAAGATTTAAGGGTTTTGAGCTTAGAATGGAAGAAGACTGCAGGTACAAAAGGGCAAAAAAAAAACTCATAAGAAGGTACAAGAAATTGCGAATATAGGTTACTCACACCTCAAGAGAAGAGTTCGACAAGGACTGGTTTCGTCGTGCGTTTTTAGGGTTTCTTGCTCCACCACCGGGCGACCGCAGAGTCGGAGAGACGGAGAAAACAGGGAGAGGGAGTGCGTGCCGCACAGTTTCCAGATGACATAAGTAGACGCGCGTAATCTTTGCCGTTGATTTAGATCAGGCGGCTGATATTCCTTCAAAACAAACCCATCCCACTTTACCAGATTAGTTCAAATGTGGGACCCATACGTTGTAGGGTTCCGATGCCAGGCCATATCTTCTCTCTCTTTCGACTCTTTCATTATTTTGACATACCGAGCATATAAAATGTGTAGAATTATGTTCGCGATAATGACCATAAACCCTGTTTTTTTTCACTAAAAATGTTTAGGTTATGTTAGGATATTAAGTATTTTATAATTTTGTGAATAATATTAAAATGATTTAAATAAAAATATGTTATTGAATTTTGAGAAAAGAGAAAAAAATTAAATAAAAAAATTATTTAAATATTACTTTTACTTTGAAATTTATAAAAATTATATTGATTTTTATATTTTATTTTAAAGTTTGTAAAAGTTGTATGGATTTTATGTTTGAATAATAATTAGATAAAAAAATTTGAAATTAAAAAATATTTTATTTTAATAATATTTAAAAAGAATTATGATAAATTATAATAATTATGATAATTTCATCTTTCATCTCTACTCAAACGTCATCCAAATATTCATGTAAAGCTGATGAACAATGTAACACATCATTAACAAATCAGATCAATCAGAGTCTCAAAGGAAGCTACGAGAAGACAACGTAGCAGTAACAAAACATCAAGTTGAGACAAGCAAGCACGAAATGAGAACATATAGTAAGGAAGCAGGCACCAAAGCGAAGGCATCTTCAATCGACAAGGAAGAGAAAGGGGGAAGCAAGGTAAATGAAATAAATGGAGGGTTTTTTTTTTTTTTTTTTTTAAAGAAAGAGGGGAGTGTGACTTGCTGGCTATTGTAATGCAAACAAATGATAGTGCAGAGCACTAGCATTGGACTCATCAAATGAGTCCAATCTTCAAAATTTGATGATTTTGGTTTTAAAATCCTGGCATTGGATTCACCATATGCTCAAATGTCAAACTTTTAGCTACAGTACATTCATCTTCATCTTCAAATTTAAAGACGTGATTCACACTCTATAACCATTATTTTATTTATTTAAATTATTGTTACTCAATTTTGAGCCACAATATATTTAAGCTAGGAAATAATAATTTAAATATTAAATTAAATTATTAATTAACATATAATTAGTGTAATTGTCAAATATGAAAAAAATAAATTAAAAATATTATTATTAACGAAATAATATTATATTATTATTTTGATGAATCTAATAGTTAATCCAATGTGGGGTTATGGATAGAGAGGTTTTGGATTTATGAAAAATATGTACTTTTCATCAAATTTTGAAGATAAAAATGATGAATCCAATGCTAATGCTCAGAGCATTGGTAGTGGCTTCTCTATCTTCATCTTCATCTTCAAATTTAAAGAATATGTCTTTAAATTCATCTACATTGACTTATGCATCTCTAAATTTTTGCAAAGCTATAAATAGTGCTTCTTCAAATTTGAAGAAGCACTTTTCATTCTTCAAACATTAGTTTACTATTTTTTTCTCTCTCCTACCCTTAAAATCAATTTTGTAGAATTTATATTAAGATGATTTTGATACATAAAATTTGTATTAAGTTGATAATACAAAGTGGATGTTAATTGTAAAATATATATAAAAAAAATAATTTTAGAAAACAAATAAAAAATTAAAAAAAATAATATTTTATTATTATTTGGTTCAAAGATGCATAAACCAATGTGGGAGTTTTTTTTCATATGCAAAATCATTCTTTAAAAATGATGATTTTGCATATGAAGATGCATAAACCACTACCAATGCTCTAAGCTGAAGTCCTGTCTGAAGATTTTGAATTGTTCCAGAATTTCTAAGTCCTCGACAATGTGGAGGCTAACTTTGTTGTGGATGGATGATATAAAGTTTACTACAGTAAATTTCTCTGGGCTCTGTTTGGATAGTGAAAGCATTTATCTCATTTTATCATATTATTACAATTTTTTAAAATTTTTATACAAAATATGATAAATAATTAAATTTTTTTCAAATCTCAAAATAATAATAATATTAAAAATAATATTCTAACAATATTTTAGAATAAGAGATAGGGAAATGGTCATTAACAGGCTTGTATGGGAGACCAAAAGTGGCCAGGAGGCAGGGTTTCTAGAGTCTGCTTGTATAGTCTCATTTTCAGTGCATAAAAAAAGGATTCTCGAACTAAATATAAAGTACTCAAAACTAAAAGAAAAGACACAAAATGAAGGAGTAAGTATAATAGCCCCCAGAAATTCAATGGATGAGTTTATTTAGGTTTTAAGAATGTCATGAAAATCCTGGAAATGTCTCACTAATCGAGCAATCGCACAAGTTTTAATTTATCAGCATAGTCAGTTTTTGGCCCATTTAGGTGTAAGAAATGCAATTTTATTTATTTGAGATAGTTATGAGTGTGAAAATGAGAAACGATCTATGTCATTAGCCTCATATTTGAGATACTTTCATTTTTCACAATGTAGAATGTCCAAATCAGTCTAGAGAAGTTTTCGAATCACAGTGTAGAATGTACAAACCATCAATAAACAACATCACATGCTTCACATTCAGTCAAAATTAGTCCATTGTTTAAACTAGTGTGAAATTTTCTAGGTTGACAAAGTACCATCAACACGCTTTGAATGGGGTCTATTTAATTGGGACTTGCACATGCATGAGATGACTTGAAAATAACATGACTTGACATGGAAATAACATGACTTAACATGAACATAACATGATTCGACATGAAGATAACATGACTTGACATGAACATGACATGCTTGCTCACATAAAATGAATTCATGCAATAGTATTCATGTTTTTTTTTACAGATTTACTCAGACATAGCATAATGCCTATGCCCTTTTTGTTTTGTCAGGAATATTTAAACAAAGTAGATTACCTTCGCCCAAAGTATTCCATTAGGAAAACTCAGACAAAGTCGAATTACCTATGCCATGAGTATTTTATTAGAGGTACTTAGACAAAGCAAAATGCCTCTGCCATGAGCACTTTATTATTCAAGTTTTTATTAGAGATACTCTGACAACCAAAATGCTTCCATCATGAGCACCCTATACAAGATTGACTCAAAAAATATTTCATGACGGACTCATATGCTTCATGACATGTATTCATGCTACGTGACAAATATTTATTCTGGTTACAAAGGGCAACATGGCATGGCATAAACAATTAATCATGTAACATATATAATGACATGGCATTCATGGCGCATAGCTGATAATCATGTAATAGAAATGATGACATAACATTTATGGCCTGTAACAGAATCATGTAACAGAAATGAGATGACATATCATGGCATATTATAAACAATTAAAGAGGCATAGATGAACATGAGTATAAACTCTTACCATCGTACATACGCAAAAATACCAGAAGTAAGTTAGAAGCTAACTTACAAAGTTTGCGAGCGTAAAATGTACAAGAAGCTTAAGTTGAAAATAGAGATGTTCTAGGGTTAGATTATCTCACTTAATTCTCATTAAAAAAAATAACTTACTAACTTTGGGCTAAATTTGCAAATATGAGCTTAGAAGTAATTTAAAAACTAAACCCAACTATGAAAACTCTCCTTTGCCGATTCACTTAAAGGTTAAAATCCATGATTTTGTTGCTACTTGGTCATTTGACACCCTAACATGCTCAAACCAATAACTCATAAAATCACATCCTTAGTTCTAAAATATGCCAAAACATTTAAATCATGCATTTCATAAAAACTTAAACCCACCATTTCAAAGAATAACCCAAAACATCAAGATTAGGTCAAACCGAACCTAATCTTGGTGTTCTTGATCTATTTTCATATCAACTCCAAGGACTCCAAAAGTCCACAAATCTAACTCCTAACATGTGCATAAATCAAACCTAGGTGAAGGCATGCTTGACTAATTCCAAAAATACAAAACACAATAACTTAGAATCAGTTTGTATGGAAATCATTGAAACTGAATCATGCATGCTTTTTGACTTGAAACATAGTAACTAGATCCTTGATTTTCATGCAACAAATCTTTGAAATAATACAAATATATACCTCACATTCAAGTTCTAACTTGATCTAAGTATCAAATCTAGCATGCCATAGCAAATTATCCATCAAAACAGACATCAAACCTGAGAGAATCCATACCATGCTTAAAATTGTACTCTTGTGTGTTCATCAACAATCCAACAAAGACCTAAGTTATAAATATTCAAAAATCCATTCTAAATCCATAGATCAAAGCTTTAAGAAAAGATTTACAAAATCATAACCATTGAATCAAGATCCTAAAGGTAAAATCACAAACAAAAACTCTTTTTGAGGAATCGATTTCTATCACTCCATAGATCATGCATACCAAATTTAGAAAAGCCTAACATGCTTTGAATCAAACCTTAACTTGCAAAGAAATAATGTGAACACTTCATAAAATCAAGATCTACACAATTTCTCATCAAAATATCACAAAACTCCCAAGGTTAATCAACAAACACCTAAACCAAACCCTTTTTGTGATGCCTCCAAACTCTGCTTGGGATTTAACAGAGCTTGAAACGTCGAGACATACAACACAAGGTCACATATCCCCGTTCATAATAGTTAAAGATGCAGTACACCTAGCATGCATCTAACAATATGTAGTATTCACAACAGATAATTTTTTTAGCAATACTTAATATACCAGAATGCTAATCCCAAAACATAATCTCATATACCATCATATCCACAACTTCACTAGTCACATCAATGATCCAATCAGTTTATAAACTGAATAACAAAATACTGGAATTGCAACTCCTTAGTTATAGATAATCGTAAAAATAAACTAAAAGTCAAGTTGCTCACGTAGCTCAACTATCAGTGTAACACCCAAGCCCAGTACAAAATTCGTGGCCAATTTTTTTTTAAACCGCTCTAACAAGCTCAAGTTACATTCTTAAATAACTATGTTGTTGGCCCAAATTTGAAATGAGCCCAAGAAACCCAAGCCCATGGGAAACATTGGATTCAGTCCCACGCTCGTGCACATCTCCCATGCACGTCCCCTGCACGTTTCTTCTTCTTAGTTTTCTCTAGGGTTTTACCATCACTCACTTATATATATATATATACATATATTATTTCATCCAAAGAGAAAACTGCCTAACCACAGTCACCATCATCAACCTATTTTACCTCAGCCTCCATGCACAAAGCTGCCAGCCTCGTTACAGTGAATCCATACCCTGCCCCGACATTTGTACAAATCGAGAGGAAGAAACCGACTCCCATGGCGTTGCTACACCCGATCACACACTACGCAGTAGTGCAACACGAAACTGGAAGCAAAGCTGCTGTAGGAACTGCCCACAACCACGGAAAACATGAAAACCACCTTGATAGCCCATTACTCAGCCACCATTAGCACCACAGCAGCCCAGTTTTCAACCACTTGGAAAGAGGCTCAAACCTACTTGCACCACCACCGCCTAGGCTTTTTCAAATCACCAAACAACCTTCTCGGTCCTCCCTTTGCTGCCCAACTAGCCTCTGTTTTCAGCAATGGTAACAGAGCAAGTAAGTCCCTATTTTAAACAAGAGAAACATAGCAACTTTGGGCACCACCGTAGACCCATGTTCCCTCCTCTGTCAGGCTTTGTTCCTCGCCAGAAATGGCTACATCACACTGTCGCAGTGTCTCGTAATACCCCTTGAACCACCGTACGTAAGTCCCTCTCGCTTTCTCTTACTCTTTGTCTCTCTCACGGTGCTTTCTCTTTCTCTCATGTCTCATTTCCTCTCTTCACCCTCTTTCTCTTAGTGCCCTTCCACATCGTCGACCACCGTGATCTGCCGCCGCCCCCAATCGTGCCGTCGTAGACTTCCACCCAAGCCTGTAATACCCGAACTCTACTATGTAGGTCCTTACGTCATTTATTAACTCTTAAGTTAAATATTTTGAGATCAAAACTTTTATTATTTTATTAAATTATTTTTAAGATGAGAGTATTTTTATTTTATGTAGGTTATTAAATAATTCAAGGGTGTGATTTTATGACCTTACAATATTTTCTTTCAAGCCCTTTAATTTTATTTACTCAAGAAATGACCCAAACTCTTTTTGAACTCCCCACATTTGATCTCCACCATTCATTCCCTAGCTTATGGGACAAGTTTGACTTAAACCCATTGACTATTCTTTCCCTTGAACCCGTAGCTTCCTCAAGAAGCCAAGTAAATCTCCTTTACCTGTAGCTTCCTCAAGAAGCCAATTAAATCTCCTTCCTTCTCCGACACGACAGCTTCCAAGGCAAGTAAGTAATTTCCTTCCTCATTTCCCTACACCGTCGACTCTAAAGCAAACAAAAGAGAAAAATTGCTCAAGTGTTCCTTCCTTCACACGAGAAACCAAGCTCTAGCCGCGTGACTTCCTTCTTCTCCTCAAGCCAATTTCTTCCACTTCCTAAACCTAAGATTCCCACCGAAAACCTCCAAGGAAATCAACTTCGTAAGTGGATTTCTATGGCTCTAATCTCTAGTTTGGAATTGTAGATCTATGGGTTTAACCTAGGGTTTTGTTTAAGAAATTTTCTGTTTGTGTTCTAGCTCTGAGATTTCGGATTTTCTCTTCCTCTTCTCGTTTGCTATGTGTTTCGTAGCTCAAAAAAGAGCCAAGTCAGGTGATGCTCTTTCCCTATGATTTCTTGCGATTGAGATATTGCTAAGCAAATTTGTGCCTTGTATTTGGGGGTTTTCGGATTTCTATGTTAGCCAAGTATCATGTGGTAGCTTCTAGACAAATTTCTCATTTGTTTCCTTTATTAGCTACTCTAGTTGGGTGGTAACCGGAAGCCCTGTTTTTGACCAAACCAAGTATGTCGAAACCGTTTTGCCGTGTATCTCCTACCATTCGAAAATGGTATATTTTCTTATTTACATTGGTTAGTCACAAGTGTTGATTAATTGATCTATTGTGTATATATATGTATATGAAGAAGCCGTGGTTTTATGCCTTGTTTTGGTGTGTTCCAGCCGTGTGTTGGAAGGCAAATTTGTAGTCCTTTTCTTGTGTTCTCTTGAGTCCAAGCTATGTTTTAATTATGCTTTTATGTGTTGAATTAATGAAGTTAAGGTTTCTAATTTTAAACATTTATTTCCTCAAGTTTATGGCCTAAGTAAGCCACTAAGAGTTTTAAATCTAAGCTAGTAAGCTTACTTAGGAATTTTAAGTTGCCAAGAATTGTATCTTTTATCTATGCTATGTTTTCAGAAAATATATGAGGCTTTTCTTAAAGTTTTCTACCACTCTTGTATTATTTAATTGTATGGTTGAGATTTGGTTAAGAGAAGGATGTTTAAGACCATGAATGTATTGAGATTTGCTAGTTGTCCATGTACTACAAAAATTTTGAAGATGTTCTGTTTTGGAAGCCTAAACCAGCCCATTCCATCCCTTGCTCAACTTCACCCCTTTTTGTTTAACCAAAGATAAACCTTAGTATGAAAAACCCTTGAAGAACAAGTGACAAAAACCAACCTCTTGTAGGCATTGTCTTTTGTTGGATTCACTCTCCACATGATGTTACAAGCTGTCAAAATGCCCTTTTGATAAAATTTCTAGATTTGGGTCGTACCCCCTTGTTCCTTACTGTACTTAAATAAATCCCTACCGCCCTATACATTTTAATTTATGATTCCTACCTATCCCTTGTATGGAAAATAGTAGCCTTTAAAGAGGGACAACAAGCAAGCTCCACACTTTCATGGGTTTCTTTAAATATTGGAATGAGGATACTAAGGGTTGACTTAGTGCCATGTATGTAACTAAATAGGTTAAGGAAAACACTTTAATTCCAAACTTGGAATTTAAGTGAGTGTGTATGGGTGCCGGATGGTAAGCTTAATGTGAAATGAATATTAATATGTTTATCCCATTTTATTGAATAGGAGTTTATTTTCAAGATTCAAAGAACCTACTAGTAAAGCATCGAGATAAGTAGCTATGACCATGCTCCTTACACAAAGCTCTCTTATGAAAGAATGTCTCTCTCTCTCTTCAAATATTCTTTTAAAGAAAGAATATATATTATGTACAAGCCTTTCTTGGTAGCCCCGGTTAAGCACCCTATTGATTATAATTGTGTGTATGTAAAGTAATGCATCATGAGATTTTTATGCATGCTCTCTCTTAAATAAATATGCCTTATTTATATGTAGCATGATATGAAACACTCTTTTCAAAGAAACGTATATGCATTTGGACTAAGGAAAGATAATGAAAACGTGGACTGCAAAGAAAGGAAAGAAATGAAATGAAAGCATGAACATACATAACGGCCATATGAATGAAAGGGTACAAAAAAATGGGCAGATTGCAATACCGAATAAGTAGTACTGGTAGTGCACCCAGTGCTGCCCCCATGAAAGGGATTCCCAACGGTGGCCGCGGGCGGAATCTGGGTCCAAAAGACCGCTAATCCCAACACACAGGGCATAATAGTGTGTACTGGCCAAAGAAAGTGAAACGTAAAGTAAAGTCATTTCTTAGAAATGTTTATGCATGGAAGCAAAGAGATGTTTATGCATGAAAGCAAAGATATGTTTATGCATGAAATCAAAGAAATGTTTACGCATGAAAGTATAGCTATTCCTTAAACTGTTTATGCATGAAAGCATTATCAAGAACTAGCAAATGTTTTATGTATGCATGTTTTCAAAAGAAAAGATTATGTGATTAATAAGTTAACGGCATGGTGTACTGCTTACTGAGTATTAGACTTACTTTGTGTTTATGTTTTAAACGTCCAGGTATGAATGATGAAATTGTGGAGCTAGGCACTGCTGAGGAGGGAGGAGCTGATGCTTAGAGTTCCCTGTCGGTTCGGTTTTTTTTATGATAATGGTTATGTTTTTTATGTTTTTATGATGAGTCCCATGTTGGGACGTTTTGTTGGCTTGAGTTTAAGACAATATGTCTTTGGCCATGTTGTAAATACTATGGTGGGGTGATGGTAATGGTGTAACTTCTATGGTGGAGTGATGGTAACCCCACATAAGAAGGTTAAATGCCTTTTTGTATGTGTTGTAGGGACTGAGTCCCCTCTTATTTAGGACTGGTTATGTTTGGTGAATGAATGATGGGCTTTGAGAGTCCTTTATTTAGAGTATTGAACAGATCGTTTACTAAGTGTTCTTTTAAACTAGAAGCGCAGGGTACATGCATGACATACTCACGCCTATCCCTTTTTACCCTCGTAGAAAAAAGAATATAGTACTAATAATAATAAGGAAAGAACAAGTCGTGTGTCGCAACCTCGTCCTAGGATTTGGGAGGGGTTGTGACAAAGCCACTGCTGCACATAGCTTTCGGTATGCATGGGCCACTGTTACGTAATATTAGATCCTAGTTTACTTTCTCGTAGGTTATGAATTTCTTTCCCAAAATGCCGTTGAATGAGTATATATTGATCATGTTTTTATCATCTGCTATGCATATGATTTTATTTGTAGTATAAGAATTTATACTTACAGATTGAAGTTAAATTATTAAATATATGAGTTTTAAACATAATTAAGTTAATTTTCAAAATGAATCTAAGTTGTAGTTGTTTAATTTTAAAATATTTTGGTATAAATATATTGGCTAGTATTAAATTTTATAATTTGATTTCATTAGTAAATAAGTTAGATTTTGTGTTTTAGTCAGACTGATTAATTGGACATTGATGAATATAGAAATGTGATGATATTTTAGGATTACATGAATTTAGGTTTTTAAGGAATTAAAATAGGTTATTTTAGCATCTTAGGCTTAAATATTGAAATATGTGTTCGATTGGAAATTTATGAAAATTACATTATTATGTTACAGGTGGCGAATAATATTTGTTCAGCATTTTTGAAGAAATTTCTGAAAATCTAAAAAGTCCAGGTAAGCAAGATTCCTATGCTAGACTTTGCATAAAATAAAATGAAATGAAGTTGATTTTGAAAATACGCATGTTTGTTTTGAAAAGAAATTTGAAAACAATTTTATATATGTGTTCTGCAAATGCATGAAAGCGGTATAAAGAGAAATAATTTTTTATCATGACTGGCATAGACATGAGCTAATTTTGTGCATTCTGTTTCTGATCTGGAAAAGAGCGAATATGAGTATTTTTTTTTTCAAAGTTTTGATGAAATAAGATGTTCTGATACATGAGATCTAAAAGTTTTGTTGTGAATAAATGAAGATTTTTTTATTCTTTTTATTTTGAACATGTGATATTATCTGAAGCTGTTCAGTATTTAATTTTTGATATGATGTGGTATTTGAAAACCTTGATATGAGATTCTAATTTTGTATTCTGATTAAAGTTTGATTATGATGGTTTTGTTCTGTTTTGAGAAGGCCGAACCATGGGTTACAATAGAGGATACGACCTAGCCACGGGTAATAATAGTGGCATACGGCCCAACCACATGTGATAATAGTGGATACGACCCAGCAACGGGTAATAATAGTGGCATACGACACAACCACAAGTGATATTAGTGGATACGGCCTAACCACGAGTTATAATAGTGGATACGACCCTTCCACGGGTTATAATTGTGGTTTATAAGTCTACCACATGGGTTAAACATGGTATATGTCTTGCTGTGATGCTCTGATATGACAAAGATGAGGTTCCAAATTTTGATATGCCAAATGATTTTTGAATAAGAATGTTTTTTTGAAAGTTTCGCTCTGATATTTTATTAACATGTTTTGATACTTGCATTTTGAAAGTAAATGTTTCTGTTTCTGCATACTGAAGGTAAACATTTTGTTTTGCATTCTGAATTATGAAAATGATCATGTTTACACACTAGTATATGTTCACTGCTTACTGAGTTGTTGATAACTCACCCCTTATTTTCACAATATTTTTCAGATAATTTTGATGCCTCAGCTGTAAGTCAAGAGTAAGGTTTGATGATCATAGATGAATAAGTACCAGAGGGTACAAGTTTATTAGAGAGTCTTATTTAGTAGGTTTATGATTTTATATTATTTGATATTTGGAGTCATGGATATTTCTAAATATTTTTGGAATTTTTAAATGATTTCATTGAGGTACTTATTTGGTGTCTTGGTGGAGGAACATATTTTTTGTTTGAATAAATGGATTTGTACTTTTGGGAATATTGGAGTATTTAAATATGTTATGGAAGTTGGATTTAGGTTATAAGAGATAACTCTCCGGACCTCTGGGGATGGAGCGTTACAATCAACTTCCCAAAATAACATAAAAAAACTAGAGGATTTACTTCGTAAGCTTGCTGAGGCTCCTCCTCGGCCTACTCAACATCATCTAGTCTAGTATGCGCCTCTCCTCCATTGCCTGACACATTGTCTATCATGCACAATTATAAAGTCTCAACAAGTAAACCTCCTAAGCTATCAACAATATACATAGGCATGAATGACAGTAAATATGACATGTATGCTTCGGCATGCATGACATGACTTGAAAATAACTTGACTTGACATGGAAATAACATGACTTGACATGAACATGACATGCTTGCTCATGTAAACTAAATTCATGCATTCTAACTGAGAATGCAAAAGTACTCAGTTTACATACCTTCACACTGAGTACCCTTTACTCCACCGTAAATACCCAACATGACATATGCCTTCACCGCAGTACCAGATAGATGTGTAGTCCTTCACCATAATAAAATTTAGCTTGATAAATGTTTCATGCTTGACTCAAAAATATTTCATGACAGATTCTTATGCTTCATGACATGGAAATCATTACATGTGATATATGATCGATGCTTATAATGACATGGCATGACATAAAATGGTGGGTAGGACAATCATAACATCAATATAACATGGCATGCCATAACATTGTAATTATAGCAATTATATGACTAAAATAATATGGCATGGTATAACATCATTAACCATAACAATCATATGACTAAAACAACATGGCATGGCATAACATTGTAACCGAAACAATTTGTGACACCCAAGCCCAAGCTAGGTCTTTAAGATTCTGAATTAGTTCTATTTTGGCCTAAGTGAGTGTGACACCCCACTTAAAAGTATCTTAGGCCTTGGCCCTAGTAGTTATGACCCTAGCTAAGTAGAAGTTGTAATACTTGAGAAGAAGTAAAAATTTTGAAGTTTGACAGAGAGCTTACACCTTTGGTTTAGTTAGAACTATTAGAAAATTTTAGTACTATTAATTTTAAGAAAAGGTGCCAAGAGACCAATGGAAGAATGACACATGGCATATGGGAGACTTACCACCTTGGTGGACTAAGTAAATTGGTTACAATGCTAGATAGATTTGGAGAAGGCCCAAGAGTGGTTTAATAAGGGCCCTAGCTTACTCAGTTGAGAGGGATAGGGATAGACACAAAGGCATTAGGCCCAACTTAATAGGCATAAGACTATTGGGCCAAATTAGTAAGATCCAAGGCTATAGGCCCAACTTGGTGAAACCTAAAGTTAGGACCCAACTTAGTGAAATTTTGAGGCCAAGGAAAGGCCCAATAAAATCT
Source organism: Juglans regia (assembly GCF_001411555.2). Lineage (NCBI taxonomy): Eukaryota > Viridiplantae > Streptophyta > Magnoliopsida > Fagales > Juglandaceae > Juglans > Juglans regia. Next base: position 15,079,693 of record NC_049905.1, on the reverse strand, counting down.
GGACATGGGGCCCATGGATAAGTCCACTTCTAGGCCCACACAAAAGGTTTGATCATATGGCCCAATGAGAACTCAACACTTGAAGCCCAAGCCTAGTATTTCATATCACTCTTCCAAATGGTACCCGCATACACCATACCATTGACTTCCCAAGCCCATCCCACACACCCCTAGGGTTTGTTTTTCAACCTCTAACTTGAGTTTAGGTTACTATTTTAAAACCCTCATCATTTCCATGAATAGTAACTTAAACATCATGACTAGCATAGTTTTCTTCAAGTTCTCTTCTTCATAATTTTAGATCTGAAATTTTTGTCTTTTCCAATTGTTTTACATCTCTCTTAGGCAACCCTAGAATGGTATACTAAATTCAACCCATGTCACATGAGGAAAAGGCATGCCAATACCACAAAAACCCACCAATCAGCACCCTTGGTGCAAAACCGTACAACCCCACAACAAGCCATCAAAACCATGGCTCTTCAACAAGTTTTCAAGAAGGTCTTATACACTACTCAACCCCATTATGTAACCTAAAAATCATACCTAAGATAAGGCCAAGAACAATCCCATAAGCCAAGCCAAAAATACAACTATTCACCTAGGAAATGAAGAATGGACCAAACTAAAGTACCTTTGTTACTTCACAATTTTTCTGCACCTAAATTAACCAACTCCACCTGCCACCACCCCTGCAATATTGCCCTTAGAAAGTGCTTCAAAGCACTCAATTACAAGCTTGGCCAATCCCCTTCCATGAGCATCAGAATCGATTGGCGAATGGGATGGTGAAGTTGAATCACTCGACTAAAACCTATGCACTCAAACCTTTCCTTCATATTTTGCTCAAACCAAATCACATGACACTCAATCACACCTCATTACCCATCTGGGAAGGCCACTCAATAGTGGTAATTATGCCAACAAAACAGACCAAAAAAATGGAGACAAAAGATGATAAAAAAAAAAAAAAAATTGGTCAGCCTTGAAACCCAAAATCATAGGCCATCAACTTGTTTTCCCTTGAAATTTTTGGTCTAACTTTTGAAACCATTCAGCCTTGCACCTATGGCCTTCCTCTAGCCCTCGACCATGAGGTAAGCAAGTGTTTTCGGCTACTATTTAACTGACCAAGGCAATGACACATCTGAAAAATGCAATCAAAACCCTCCACCGCCCCACATGCACCACTCACACCCCACAATCTTCAGCCAAGCCGAGCACCCCTTCATATCTCACCCCTCCATTGAGTTATATATAGAACCCCCTTCACCCCACACTACCATATCTTAGCATTCTTGAGAGCAAAGTACTCCTAGGGTGAGAGGAGAGCAAAACTGAGTGATTAGTGTGAGATTCTTGAAGTGAGTTGTTCTTGAGAGCCTTCAAAGGTCATGGTTTGGTAAGCAATCCTTTTTTCGGGTGTTAGGTTGACATGTTAGGCTTTGAATTATGGCATAAGAATGAAGATATGATTGAGTTATATGAGGTTTGACTTGAAGAAATGCAAATCGGTTTAGATTTGGAGTTTTGCTTGAATAAATTGTTTTGGGATTCAATTTTAGCCATGACATGTCTTGATATGATCTCATATGTTTTGCTAATGTCTTGAATGATTGATTGAACATTTAAATTTGAGGAAAACAACATGTCATGATAGGTTTATGTTGATTATCTAGCACATTTAAGCTTCAACTTGTGCGAAGTTATATTGTGATTTCTCAATTAAGTTTTCAGAAGCATGAGTGTTGAACATCTAGAAATGATTTTTTATCAAGATGAGAGTAATATTGCATGATTTAATTAGGCTTAAAGAGTTCATTGACAAAGCTACAAACATCATGCATGCACTCAGTTTGAAAGTTTTATGATGATTTGATGTTAACCAATGCATAAGTGTTGGGATAAACTTGTGTGACCTGAACCTAAGTTATGAACATGTCTCCAAAATTATATATATGGTTTGCTACTTAATAAAATTCGGTCACTCATGCATCCAAAGAGGTTATAGGTTTAAAATCACAAAAAGGCCCACAAATGCATGCCACGGATTGGATGGTGGCATAGTAGTTTATTTTGATTCTTCCACTTCTAATGTCATATATGGATTTAGAACATGATAAATATGAGGTTTGTGAAATTTGGTAAAATGTGAGGTCAAAATACAAATAATGGAAGTTTAGGGCCTAAATGGCAATTTCGGGAAAATATAGGGGCAATTTTGTAAAAAAAATTTTTGAACCCTTTTGATAATGAATATCTTCCTTAGTTTTACAATTCCTAACTTAGAATACCTCTTATTACAGCCGCACCAAATTCCTAAGTACCCGAGAAGTTTGCAAGTTAGTTTCTAACTTACTCTTACATAATTTATTTATGATTCTTATATAAATACTACATTCATATTATAAATGTCATTTTGAGCATATAACATCACATGTTACATCATTGAGCATCTAATTACTTACTTACATGACATGTGAAATTTGCACCATTGTAGCATGTTACATAAAATGTCATTTTTTACATGAAGTATACTACATAAGCACATATCATGAAATACATTTTGAGCATAGCATGAAAATAAATTTTTTTCAAGACCCTAAATGTTAAGATGGGGAATTATCCTAGTGGAGTTTCTCTATCTACTCTGGAGTGAGTAAAAATGGAGTGGTAATCCCTGAGTTGATAAAGAATCATCAACGGACTTTTAATGGATTCTTTTTAAAGAATATCAGAGCAAAGTCGTTTATGGAACCTAATGCTGGTGGGTGCATATGTTATGATGATGAAATGTTATGATATCAATGCATTGAGTTATGAGTCTGTAAACAATGACATAGTTTCAACATGAGTTGTACTATGATCACTGACATATACTCACAGAGCAAATAGGGAGCTGTGATGATACCATGTGATATGTTATGTTAACGACCGCAATAATAACTAAGAAATGTTATGTTTTTGAAAAGAAAAATGTTCTCTGTAAAAAAATGTACATTAAAGTTTTTCTGAAAGACGTTGAGGAATCTGGATGGGATATAAATACAAGTTTTCTGCATATCAAGCATGCATCGCATGTTTATCATTAATCGTTCATATCTTATCTATGTGCAAGGTGGTTGTTTAACTTACTGAGATTTCACGAAATCTCACTGTGGTAATTCCACTACCATTCCCCTGGAATGGTAGAAGTTGTGTCAGGACCGGCTTACGACAAACAAGATGAACCATTCCCTTCAGATGATTGAGGATGAGCCCGACCTAGACCGGAGACTGGGTTTGATACTAATGTTTGTAGTGATGGCTCTGTACACCATAGACCAGATGAGAGAATTTATTTGACTTGCTTTAGTTATGAAACTTTGATGCAGTATCTGTAATAAGGAGATGCTATCTCCCTTTTTATGTCTGAACTTATGCCTTACTATGTTGACCTCTTTAAGTAAGGCAATATCTATTTATGGATAATTCATCTATTGGGATGTTTAGTTCATTCTGGAATGAAATTTTTATAAGTTGGAAATTGATGAAGAAAAGTACTAAGTGTGGAGGAAACAGAAGAGGACGTGGGGTGTAAAGGAGGGGCTGAATTGGTGGTTGAAGGAATGACACTTTAAGGTGAGGGTTGCTTGCAAAAGAGGGAGAAAATATGCTCCAAAGGGGCTATTGTTTTGCTGCTATCAAGTGGGTGAAATGGAGTGGCTTAGTTGCTTGTTTGATTTATCATAAGTGGCACTATTTGGAGTTGATCATGAGCTGACATGGTAGCCAAGGCATGACCTTGTAAGTGGGCGGAAGCTTGTTGAAGAAGCTTGGTTGCACTAAGGACTCCATTTGGGGTTAAAGAGGGTTTCAGTTAAGGTTTGGTTGATTCCTAATTTTGCTTGGTCAAATGCAATTATCAAGGTGTAAGAGAGTGAATGAGGGTGTAAGAGTGTGTATTTGGGTGGTTAATTGCTTGTAGAAGTGGCTTAACCAAATGGGAAAACACTTAGTCACAAACCAAGTTGCATTTAAGGTTTGGAGACATTTAGGGTTTCGGTTTGTCTTCAAAGACTTGGGATTTCATTAGGGTTGACACCTCTTTTGGTTGGCCAAATAGTGTTTGGTTAGATGGAATAGTGAATGATATAATATACATGATGCAAGGCTTGATTCGCACTCCTCTCCTTAGGTTTCCCAAGTGGATGGCGAAGATTGTGCCATGTAACGCCCCGTCCTTGTGGGTCTGGAGAGTTAACTCATGTCACTTAAAAATCATCTCCAATAACACTTTTAAAATAACCCAGAGTATCCATAAAATATTAACCCATTTATTCAACACAAATATCCATGTTCCTACATAAGGACACATCTGAGGTACCACAATAGTTACATTAACATTTCCACAAAGACTAGAGATATCCATTACTCAAAATACCAAAGCAACATAAAATATCAACACTACAAAAAAAAAAAAAAAAAAAAGTCTCCAAAAAGTCTTTGTATCCTAAGGCACTTAATCTTCTATGATCAACAAAACTTGCAAGTACTCCCTATTCCTGACTTCCAGCTGATGTATTAAAATTATTTGAAAAATATTATGGAGATAAGGAGTAAGTTGTCAACAAATCAGTAAGCAAAGAACATATACTAGTATGTAAACATGAGCATTTTCAGAATTCAGAATACAAAACAACATATTTACTTTCAGAATGCATAATCAGAAACTTTTGTTTTCAGAATGTAAAATCAAAACATGTTACCAAAAATTTCAGAGCGAAGCTTTCAGACAACTTTCTTATTCAAAATCCTTTGGCATATCAAAATCTGAGACCTCATCTTCATCATATCAGAGCATCTCATCGGGATAGATACCATGTTTAACCCTCGTAGTAGGGTTATAAACCACCATTATACTCGTGGCTGGGCCTTATCCACTATTATAACCCGTGGTAGAGCCGTATACCATGTTTAACCCTCGTGGTAGGGTTATATACCACCATTATACCCGTGGCTGGACTGTATTCACTATTATAACTCGTGGTTGGGCCGTATCCACTATTATAACCCGTGGTTGGGCCGTATCCCAAATTCTTCATATCCACATAATTTCTTTGACTATTAAACTTTGAATATTTCTAACATTGCATATTAATATCTTTACTAATTATAGCTATGCCACAAAAATACGTCTATAGTTTAAAAAAATTCTCTTAACATAATTATAACAAAATTGATTAAAAATAGGAAAGCAACAATTTTCATTTAATAAAAAATAGACTAAGTAGTTTCTCTTCAAATGGTTCAAAATAAGATCTTGCACTTACTATGTACTTCTAAAACTCATATTTTAATACTAATAATATATTTCAAATCTTTATTTATTTTCTTTATAAATTCTTGTATTTAAAAATAAAACCCACACAAAGTGAGTTCGATAAATAGAGACCAATCCTTACTAAATTATAATTAGTCTATTGATAAAGTTATTTTAGGAATTAAATAAAACATGTAAGGGCTCTTAGGGAAAACTGAGTTTATAAAACAAACTATGAAAATACAAACAACCAGTACACTTCGTGCGACCAAGGAAACATACTTCACCGAGAGAAAAGTGGAGGCATGACGGGGCGGTGAGCTGGTCGGTGCTCTATGATGGTGAGGGCGGTGGCAGGTCACTGGAAGAGGGAGAACATAATGAGAGAGAGATAAAGTGAGAGAAGAAACACACAGAGAGAGAGAGAGAGAGAGAGAGAGAGAGAGAGAGGGCCACAGCATGCGGGAGAGATAAGTTACTGAGAGGGAGGGCGGTGGTTTGAGGTGGCAACAGTGCATCATGGTGGTGCAAGGAGTAGCAAGACCGGGTTGTGGACGTTTCTGTCGAGAACGGTGGCTGAACGCGTGCTTGGGAAGGAAGCTCTGGCTATGGAAGTACTCTGTTTCTTGGTGCAAAAACAGAGCAGTTTCGGCTTCTTTCGATGGTGGTTGTGTTGCTTTTGGTGGAGGTTTGCAGTGGTTGGTTTTTGATTTGGGGGGCGAGGCTACTGGATGGCGTGGGTTGTTCATAGTGGTCTTATTCTGGAACTGAGGCGTGGAGAATATTGCTGAATATAAACTGGACAGTGAAGCTAGTGCTTCTGTCGGCCACTATGTAAAAAAGTCATTTCACCGAAAAATCCAAGTGATGGCAACCCTAGTTTAGAAGACAGGGTCTAACGTGTACATGTTGTATATGTATAGGGACAATTGTCGTGAATTTAGAGGGATAGAGATGTGCATGCGGTGGGAAGTTTGCTGCTATGCTTGTTTCCTGGACACGTGGGGACGTGGGACGGAGTGTTGTTGTGTTGGCCTCATTGTGCTTGATAGAAATTTACGTAGAAGTTGCGGCTTGATTTATGTCCATGGGTCTAAATATATAGAAGGCAGTGGTTTAAGAAATTTTATCATGAATGGGACTCTAAAATTGCAACTCTAGTGTGCTTAAAATTGGACACGTTAATGGGCTCGGACTTGATAAATAATTTAGGCCATAAATGACCAAAATAAATCTCTCTTCCAACAATATCTTCGACATTTAGAAAAATTTTATTAGGCCAAGTTCTAAATACTCTGGCCCTGCCTTGGTCCGTGATTTATTATTTGGACCTTCGTCCAATTATTGAGCCCAATAAAAAATTCATACTCTACCAAAATAAATTTTTGACCCTGTAAGTTGTTCTAAAATTACTTGTTAAAACTCAAATAGACTTTTCATATATAAGCCCAAAAATATTTAACAGATTCAGGTTGGGCCCAGGTGTTACACCTAACGCTAGTGGGTGCCATGACTAAGGCTAATAGCTCGATGAAGTATTGTCGTATTATAATGAATATAAATAAGGCGTATTCACCATGGTGTATGGACCATTGGTAGTATGGTAACTAGCAAGAACACGTGGTGCTTAGGAGAGTCGTGTTGTGGCCACCATGTGTTATAAGAACAAGACAATGAGCTCACATGATTCAGATCACATGATATGACATGAAATGATACGATACGATATGGATCACGTGATATAATAAGATATGAAATGATGTCAAATAATGTTTTCCAAAAAAGTCCAAAGAATCTGTTACATGTCTTTTGAAAATGGTCAAGTACATAAGTCTAGTTTTGGGTCACATCACGTGTCAAGTACATGTTCATGCATGCATTCTGTGGTTTGCCACTTGTATGCTTATGTTAATCATTGTATGTTGTATGTTTACTTGCTGAGATTTCTCAAAATTTCGTTGTGGTAGTTGCCACTGCCATTCCCCACCCAGAATAGTAGAAGTTATGACAGGTTTAGAAGATCACCCCCATAGTGAAGCACAAGAGCACAACAGTACCCCCGACCATCAAGGAGGTATCGAAGAACAATGAGAGCATGTCGAAGCCCTCCTTGTTGGATAGGATACATAATGCCGACCGACTTATTTCTAACGCTGCAGCTCATCGACGAGCTGAAGAGATTAAGGAATCGGGACAAGGATCGATTCTTGGAGAAAAGGAAAAAGCCCAACTAGTTGTGGAAAAAAAAAAAGGAGGGACCATTTTTCATGTCCAGGAAATATATTTTAGATGCTCTAGTGACTTAAGCTCTTTTGTGATCGGCTCCTTTGTTTTGGGGAAAAAGGTTTTATTAGTTATCCTTGTTTTAGGAGACAATGGACATATCTTTCATTGGGTACTTTCGATATGAATTTTGTGTACAAGGCAATGTTTGGGTTATGGATAGACTTACGGTACCATGTGCTAAGGAAATTGCTTTAGGTGTTGCCTAGTTTTATACGAACATTATATTTTTCACTGCATTAATTATTGCATACTGCTAGTATACCTAGAAGCATTGCATTTTATCTATCATGTACAAGGGGTATGTAACCATGTGTTGCATGTCCCGGCATTTTAGTCATTGTCCAATCCCAAGCGGGGTCTGAGGGCACCACATGTAAATTTCATCCTAAGTCCAAATATGGGCTTAGAATTTTTTTTTCTTAAAACTAAACCAAACTATGAAACTCTAATTGGTCGATTCACTTAAATGCCAAAATCCATGATTTTGTTGTTACTTGGCAATTTGAAACCCTAACATGCTCAAACCGAAATTAATAACTCGCAAAATCACATTCTTAGTTCTAAAATTATGCCAAGTGATTAAAACATGCATTTCATAAAAACTTAAACTCACCACTTTAAAGAATAACACAAAACATCAAGATTAGATCAAATCAAACCTAATCTTGGTATTCTTGGTCTAATGTTTTCATATCAACTCTAAGGACTCCAATAGTCCACAAATCTAACTCATAACATGTTCATAAATCAAACCTAGGTGATAGCATGCTTGTCTAATTCCAAAAATCACAAAACACAATAACTTAGAATCGGTTTTGCATGGAAATCATTGAAATCAAATCATGAATGCTTTTTGACTTGAAACATAGCAACTAGATCCCTGATTTTCATGCAGAAATCTTGAAATAATACAACCTTATACCTCACATTCAAGTTCTAACTTGATCTAAGCATCAAATCTAGCATGTTATATAGCAAATGATCCATCAAAACAAATATCAAACCCGAGAGCCTTTATACCATGCTTAAAATCATGCTTATAAATCTTCAAAAATCAATTCTTAATCCATATATCAAAACTTTAAAAACAAGATCTAAAAATAATCAAAACCATTGAATAAAGATCCTAAAGCTAAAATCACAAACAAAATAAACAAAAAGTCTTTTTGATGAATTGGTTTCTATCACTCCATAGAGATCATGCATAACAATTTTTATAAAAACCTAACAAGCTTTGAATCAAGCCATAACTTGCATAGAAATCATGTGAACACTTCATAAAATCGAGATCAACATAACTTCTCATCAAAATATTACAAAACTCCCAAGGTTGATCAACAAGCAGCCAAACTGAATCCTTCTTGTGACACCCCCAACCTCCACTTGGGATGGAACGTAGACTTGGAGCGTCGGGACATACAACACATGGTTACATACCCTCGTTCATGACAGGTAACATGCAGTGCATCTTAGTATGCAACCAGTAGAATGTAATAATCGCAATGGAATAAGGTTGACTTATAAAAATTTCATGCCAAAATGAACTAAACTTCCCAATAGATCAAATTAACCATAGATAGATATTGCCTTACTTAGGTCCACATAGTAAAGTATAAGTCCAGACATAAAGTGGTGGATGGAATCTCCTTATTACAGATACTGCATCAAAGTTTCATAGCTAAAGTAAGTCAAATCAATTCTCTCATCCACTCTATGGTGTACAGAGCCATCGCTATAAACGTCAATATCAAATCCAGTCTCCGGTGAAGGTCGGGCTCTTCCTCAACCATCTGAAGCCAAGGGTTGGAGTTCATTACCATCTTATTCATTGTAAGCCAACCCTGACACAAATTTTATCATTCCAGGGGAATGGTAGTGGAACCACAGTGAGATTCTGTGAATTCTTAGTAAAGTTAAACAACCAACTTGAACAAAAATAAGATATGCATGAATAATGATAAACATGTGATGCATGCTTGATATGCAAAAAACTAGTATTTTTCTCCCATTCAGATCCATCAACATCTTTTAGAAAAACTCTAATTCACATTTTTTTACAGAGAACATTTTTCACTTCATTTTTCCAATAACATAACATTTCTTAATTATTAGAGCTATTATTAACATAACATAACATATTGTATCATCATAGTTCTACATTTGCTCTGTGAGTACCTGCCGATGACTGTAGTACAACTCACTCATGTTGAAACTACGTCGTTGTCTGCAAACTCATAACTCAATGTATTGATATCATAACATTTCATCATCATAATATATCATCATAGCATGTGCAACCACCAGCATTAGGTGCTATAAACGACTTTGCTCCGGCATTCTTTAAAAAGAATCAATTCGAAGCCTGTTAACGATTCTTTGTCAACCTAGGGGTTACCACTCCATTTTTACTCACTTAAAAGTGGACAAAGTGATTCCACTAGGATAATTCCCCATCCTTGCATTTGGGGTTGTGACAAAAATTTATTTTCATGCTATGCTCAAAATATATTTCATAACACGTGCTTATGTAGTAAGTTTCATGTAAAAATGACATTTTTATGTAACATGCTAAAATTGTGTAAATTTCACATGTCATGTAAGTAAGTAATGAGATGCTCGATGATGTACATGTGATGTTATATGCTCAAAATAACATTTATAATATGAATTTAGCATTTATACAATAATCATAAATAAATTATCCAAGAGTAAGTTAGAAGCTAACTTACAAACTTCTCGGGTACTTAGGAATTTGGTGTTAATGTAATAAGAGGTATTCTAAGTTAGGAATTGTAAAACTAGGGAAGATGTTCATAATCAAAAGGGTTCAAAATAATATTTACAAAATTGCTCCTATATTTCTTGGAATTGCCACCTAGGTCCTAAAACTTTCACTATTTGCATTTGGGCCCCAAATTTTACCATATTTCACAAATCTCATAATTTCCATGTTCTAAATCCATATACGATCTTAGAACTGCAAGAATCAATCAAAACTATGCCAAATCCATCCAACCTGTGGCATGCATTTGTGAGCCTTTTGTGATTTCAAGCCTATAACCCCTTTGGATGCATAAGTGACCGAGTTTTATTAAGTAGCAAATAATACATCTGTCCTAATGGACAAGCTAGCAACTTAGACTCATGTCACATGAGTTCTTATTATCATCCATGCATCAATTTGCACCAAACTATCATGAAACCTTCAAACTGGGAATAAGAATGATGCTTTTAGATTCTTTTGACATGTAAACGCTTAAGGCCTTGATAAATAATGCACTTCAACCCCTAATGTGATGATAATAAATTTCTAAAGTTTTATAACACAAACTTTGGGAAAATAATTCATGATATGACTAGATCATCTTCAGGCAAGTGGAAACCAAATGCTTAGATGATCAACACAAGATATGAACTTAAAAACCTATCATTACATACTATTTTCCTCAAATTTAAACCATCAATAAATCTTTCAAGACATTATTTTTTTTGAGAAAATTGGATACTTCATATTAAAAAAAAAACCCAAGAAGGTTTTGAATACAATGAGGATAATCCTATGCATGGAAAGATTCTTTAGAGAGGTCTAATGAGCTATTTGCCAAAGTATCAGCCATTACATTAGCCTGCTTAGGAACATGCTTAACAGACCAAGGACTAACTTGTTGTAGCAACAACTTGATATCTTGCAATTAGGCTCGTTGAATTCCAGCTATCCTCCCTGCCATTGATAGCTTTTACCACTATCATGGAGTCCCCTTCAAGGATAATATTTGAGAGACCGAGTTCAATACAAAACTGAACTGCTCTTAAGGCTGCCAATGCTTCCCCTAGCAATGGATCCGGGAAAGAAACTCGGGATGATCTGAGAATGCCTATAACCAGTCCCTTGCAGTCCCTAACAGCTACTCCAATGCCTACCTTGCAATGAATTTTGTCTATGGCTGCGTCCCAATTCACCTTGAAATTGCCAAGTGGTGGCTTAGTCCATTGGATAGGGGTCTGAACTTGGTTGCTTTTCTATTTCTGAGGGCTCCTTGCTGTATGAAAATCTGAGATACATGTAGAGACAAGGTTATTAACTTGTTGAGGGGAGGGAAACTGAGCATCAAAGATCCACTTGTTCCTTCTGGACCATAGTTGCTTTGTGGTGAATGCCAGTGCTTGATGCTCCTCCTTTGGAAGAGTTGACAAGAGCTGTTCCAAAATCACACTAAAAGGAGCCTCATTAATACTGCATTTTTGGAGTTTTCTTGAGCTGCTGCACCACACATCCTGAGCAGCTATACATGTCCAAAGAGCATGGGAAGTGGTTTATGGTTCAGACTGGTAGATTGGACACAAGGGGGAATCAATTACCTTTCTTTTGTGCAGGTTCACCTTGGTGGGGAGTATGTCTTTGGTAGCTCTCCAAAGAAAAATTTTGAGTGCATTTGGGACCTGGAGCTTTCAAATGTGATGCCATATTTCTGTGCTGTGAGATGGCTCTGAGGTTTGTCCAAGCTTTTCAATATTGAGAGATGTTTGAAGATTATATGCAGATTTCACTGAGAATTTTCCATTTACAGTGCATCTCCAAGTCAGTTTGTCATTGCTTTTGCATGGACTGATGTGAATCTTTGGTATGGTTGAGGCTTCAACTTGACTGAATAAATCATGGATCAAAGGCATATTCCATTGAAGGGAGTCTTGGTCAATTAAAAAGGCCACCATAGCCTCTTGGGGCAGAATCCTTGGATAAGATTGAATTTTGTAAGAAGATGGATAAAGGATCCATCTGTCTGAGCATATTTTAATACTTTGACCATTCCCTACCTTCCATAGAAGGCCTTCAATTAGTAGAGGTCTTGCTGTTGTGATACTTTTCCAAACAAAGGAGTCACCATTCCTTATTTTTGCATTGTTGAAATCTCCTGAAGGGTAGTACTTTGCTTGGAGAACACGTACTGCAAGTGAAGATGGGTTTGTGAGGAGCTTCCATCCTTGCTTTGCCAAGAGAGCTTTGTTAAAATCTTCAAAATCCCTGAAGCCCAAGCCCCCCTTTTGTTTTGACTTTCCCATTCCCTGCCAACTAAGCCAGTGCATCTTAGATTTTTGGTCTCTCAAGCCCCACTAGAAAGATTGCATGCTCTTGTTAACGTTCCTCAGGATACAGTTAGGGATTAAGATCATATCAAGACATGTCATGGATAAAAGAATTGCATTCTAAAACAATTTATTCAAGCAAGACTCCAAATCTAAACTAAAATGCACTTCTTCAAATTAAATCTCATATAACTCAATTAAATCTTCATTCTCATGCAATAACTCAAAGCCTAACATGTCAATCTAGCATCCAAAAAAAACATAGGGTAGGATTACTCATCAAACCGTGGCTTTTGATGCTCCAAAAATAATTCACTCTAAGAACTCACTCTCACATTACTCGGTTTCACCCTTCTCTCACAGTAGGAGTATTTTGCTTTTAAAAACACTAATGCTACGTTTGGATAGTGAGGTGATCTCAGATGATCTGTGAATAGTAGTGAAAAAGTGGTGAAAAGTAATGATAAAGTACTGAATAGTAGTGAAAAGTAACGATAAAACATTGAATAGTAGTGGAGTGAAAGCTTGAGCAAGTTGAAGTTGTGTGAGGAAGTGCGGGGTGAAGGGTTATTTGAAGGACTCAATGGAGGGGTGAGGGAGTGCATGTCTTGGCTGAAGTGTGAGGTTGTGAGTGGTGGATGTGGGCGGTGGAGGTGTTGAGTGCATTTTTAGGTGTGTCATTGCCTTGGTCAGTTGAATAGTAGCCTAAAACACTTGCTTACCTCATGGTCAAGGGCTAGAGGAAGGCCATAGGTGCAAGGGGCTGAATGGTTTCAGAAGTTAGACAAAAAATTTAAAGGGAAAACAAATTATTGGTTGGCAGTTTTGGGTTCCAAGGCTAACTAGTTTTTTTATCATCATTTGTCTCCATTCCTTTGGTCTGTTTTGTTAGCATAATTACCACTATTGAGTGGCCTTCCCAAGTGGGTAATGAGGTGTGATTGGGTGTCATGTGATTTGGTTTGAGCAGAAAATGAAGGAAAGGTTTGAGTGCACAAGTTTCAGCCAAGTGATTCAAAGTCACCATCCCATTTGCTAATCGGTTTTGATGCTCATGGAAGGGGATTGGCCAAGCTTGTAATTGAGTGCTTTGAAGCACTTCCTAAGGGTTATATGGCAGGGGTGGTGGCGCGTGGAGATGGTTAATTTAGATTTAAAAAAATTGTGAAGAAGCAAAGGATATACATTTTGGTTAAACTCTCATTTTCTAAGCGAATAGTGTGTTTTTGGCTTGATCTTTGGAACTATTTTTGGCCTTCTCCTAGGTCTGATTTTAGGTGACAGAATGGGGGTTGAGTGGTGTAGAAGACCTTCTTGAAAACTTGTCGAAGAGCCATGGTTTTGATGGCTTGTTGTGGGGTTGCATGGTTTTACACCAAAGGTGCCAATTAGTGGGTTTTTGTGGCATTGGCATGCCTTTTCCTCTTGTGACAAGTGTTGGGTTTAGTATATCATTCTAGGGTTCACTAAGAGTGATGCAAAACAAGTGGAAAAGGTCAACATTTTAGATCTAAAATTATGAAGAAGAGAACTTGAAGAAAACTATGCAAGTCATGATGTTTGAGTTACTATTCGTGGAAATGATGAGGGTTTTGAAATAGTAAACTAAACTCAAGTTCGAGATCTTACCATGGTTGAAAAACAATCCCTAGTGGCATGTGGGATAGGAATAAAGGAAACTAATAATATGGTGTATGTGGGTCCCATTTAGAAGAATGATGAAATAGGATGAGTGTACAAAAGTGCACTCTAAATATCCCATTATTGGACTAAAATACTAAAATATGGATAGAAATTATAGGAATTAATGTGTATTCTTGAATTGAGTTTTTATTTACTTTGAGATACTCCTAAGTAGATTTTTATATTTAATTTCAGGGTTTATAAAAAAGCAAGTAAAAATCTAGTCGAATTCAAAGGAGGACTTTCAAGTGGGCAAGATGTTGGAACAACCTAAGAACTTTCAAAGAGTGTAGGACTCTTCTAATAAGGATAATGATGAAGTTTGAGAGTAATTCGGATCAGAGAGTAAAACGCGCTAGGAGACAGCATGGACATACTTTAGTATTGTGATCGTAACGTTCCACTCACATATCGGATTGATGCGATTCTTGATGTTTTGAAAAGCTATCTTAAAGGCATACAAATTTGTATATAATAATGATTTCTAAATTTGAACACGTGAAGCGTACGTGGCTACCAAAATGAGTCCTAAGATTTAGGTGATTTTGTTATGCGAGAATCATGAAGACATTAGGGTTTCTCTACTATCCTATATAAGCATATTATTAGCACGAAATTGAGGAGTTTTGGAGAGGAGGAGGCATAGTTCTACAGAAGAAAAAAAAATATCATTTTTATTATTTAGTTCTTCTATAGGGAACTAAATATAGGGTAAAGCCTAGGACGGAAACTGATTGGTGAAAATATTTTGACTATATTTCAATTCATAGATTAAGCTTTATTGTTTAAGATTCTATGATTGCATTCTCTATTTGTTTTGAATATTATAAGTTTAAGGCAATTATATTAAATCTTGTTATGGTTTGATTTTGTTGAGCTATAGGATTATGAATATATGATTGTGACTTAAACAGACTTTTCATGCCACTAATGTGATCTTTTACTGCATTATTGTTTGTGAACAAGTGTCGTCTTTAGATCTGATATTCATTTTTATATATGAAAATCGTGGTTTGTAAAAAGAGAATAGATTCTAGAATTAAATTTGAGAAAGTAGATGAATATAATGTCATATCTTCCAATTAGTAATTTGGTACTATAATTCTTAATTGTGTATATTGTTTGGATTGAAAAAGATAGAGTATTGGATCCGGTTGATGGAAGCCCAAAGCTTTACTTGCCTTCTTATTTGTGCCCTAATCTCATTTTAATTACGTATTTTAGTTTAAATTTTTAGATTCTTTTCATATTATAATTTGATCTTTTCTTTTAAGCTTGCATCTTGTTGTGTTTCTTCCGACTCCCTGTGGATCGACACCCTGAACTATACTATAATAGCGTGTACTAGTTTAGGCATAATGAAATTTTGGCACTGTTGCCAAGGAGACTGTAGAAGAATTGCTAGATAATTTTTCTTTTTAGCAGTTTGTAAAGGCGGTAACTTTGTTCCTTCTTTTAGCTTGCTGCATTATTTTTTCTTCTTTCTTTTTATAGTATTTTTATTTTTGTTAGTATTTTGTTACCTTGCATGCACAAATATAGAGACACCTTAGGTAGATTTGCTTGTAGGCCTGTGGTCTTTGAATGTTGGACCATATTACCCTTGAGGATAAACCACAAAAATGTTGGACCCAAGGGCAAAACAGTCCAAGCATTACAAAGGTCAATGCACAAAACCGATTAAAGCATGGTTTGGGCTTGTTATGTCATTTTTTCTTAATGACATGTGGAATGGTTTAGCTAGGGTATTAAAATGTTCTAATCATGGTTTAAGGGAGTATTAATTTAAGAAAATTTGAATTAAAAATTTTAAGAAAAGATTAAGTATGATTAAGCTTCAAAGCATAGCTTAAAGTGCACTAACCTCAAGTATGATAGTTAATGGCCTTAGCAAATTTTCAAAACTTAATTTGGGTACTTTGAGTGTGATTTGGGCTTAAGGAAACCAATGGTATGGTGTATTGGGCCTTTGGTCTTTGAATGGTAAAATGAGTCCAAAATGGCTATGGGCCATATGAGCTTGAAAAGGGCCAAGGGTCCAATCTACACCAAAAGCTTTATGCCTTCCTATACTTGGACCAAGACTAGCCTTCATTTCCTAAGGGATTGGTTCAAGTTTTTTTTTTCTTGGGCTAGGCCCATGAATGTACTTGGGTCCTAAAAAGTCTCACCAAAATTACTAATGGGCTTGTCTCTCTAATCCTTAGCTCATTAACATTAAGTACCAACATTAATGCTAATCCCACTATCAACCTTAATGAAAGTGATTAAGCCATAATTAAAAACCTAATCTAGAGTACTTAAGGATTAATCAAAAGTTAATTAAGTGGAGTGTTACATTATTCGACTTTTATTAATTTTTTTGCTGCATCGTTATTGCATACTACTAGTGTACTTAGGTGCATAGCATATCATCTGTCATGTACGAGGGGTGTGTAGCCTTGTGTTACATGTCCCAGCATCTCAGTCACCGTCCAATCCCAAGTGAGGGTTGGGGATGCCACACCAACATATGTTTGAATCAAAACCTTTGCATGTGAGACAAATGGCAAGGTTCCTTCTTCTTCCTCTCTCAAAAATCGAAAACCTCTTGGAGTTCCCCACTTAGATTGCATTGGGAAGGGGCAAATCTTGGATGTGGCATGTGAGCTTCCCTCCTTGGCTGAAAATCACATTCCCTCTTATGCCCTTCCTTTCCTTCAAACAACTGAGTGTTTCTTTTAAGGGTAACATGGTAAAACATCATGTGACTCTTCCTTTTCCCCAAGCAAGTAATCTTTTGCATGGATGACAAGTGGCAAAAGACATATGCCATGGCTTAGCCATCCACCTCTTTCTTCCTTTCCCAAGGTGATGTTTCAACTTCCAATACTCCTTCCCTAGGTGACCTTTCATGTTCTATTGGTCCAATTTAGCCTAGGTGTCAAGTGGCAAAGGAACATAGTGTTTGGGAGTGTGCCAGCCGAATTTCTAAGGGTATTCTTGTCCTTTAGTCCAAATGTCTCTTCACATATCCTTCTAGAAACTCCATGCATGCTTGACACTTGGCATTATCTGACTAAATTTCGAAATCCAATAGGCCTCCATTCGATTTCCCATGCAAAACTCCTAGAAAAAGCCCCATTTCACTTTCCTAAGCTTCTCTTTCCAAGATAACTCCGTTGGAACTCAAATTGGGTAAGACAAGGGTCTAAACATGTGGGAATTTGGGTCTAGCCGAAAATCCCTTTGGCCTCCCTCCTCTAGGTTCCTTTTGTCCCTTGAATCATCTAGAAAGTTTCTTACACAATGACAAGTGGCAACTTTTCCAAGATAGGCGTGTAAGCCAACCCTTGGCATTTTCCTACACTTCTCTCTTTCTCCCTTAGCCCACTTTCAAGTCTAGGTTCAAAGCAAAACATTCTTGGGTCACATAACACTTAGCAAATTTAGAACTAGGTCATGGGCCTAAACCATTGGACCTAAATTCCCAAGTAAGGCCAAAATCCTTAAGGTAACTAGAGCCACTCTTCTCTTGGGCTTAAATCGCTACATCAAAGGCTTTTAAGGCCTTTCAAAGTAACTAAGGTTCCTAAATTACCATGGCAACCTAGAATAATTCTAAGGGCCAAGCCTAGACGAAACTCTGGCCATCACAGTTTGAATCTTTGATTACGCAGGTTATTGAAGAAAACAAGGAGATAAAGAGCCAAGTGTCCAAATTGATGAGCTCCTTGAGTGTGAATGAGCGAGGTAAGTTCCCATCTCAAGCTCAGTCAGTACCCCATGGTCAACACATGGCGCAAGAGAATTTGAAGGATGTGAATGTCATTGTGACATGAAGTGGTAAGTCATTACACATCCCAACAACGAACAAATCAGAGGATGTGGAAGAGGATCAAGATAGTAGTGATGCCGAGTTGCCCAAGGAACATGAGGTGACAAAGAGTCTTGTTAAGGTACCATTCCCTCAAGCTTTAAAATTAAGCAAGCGAACTCTGGATCTTATCAATTTAATCCTAGAGAATCTAAGGCAGATAAAAATCAATTTTCCTCTTTTGCATGTGATTAAACAAGTTTCTACTTATGCAAAAGTTCTCAAGGATTTGTGTACAATTAAGAGGAAGCACCATGTGAAGAAGACAATGTTCCTGATAGAGCAAGTTAGTGCTCTAATTGAGCAGCAAATTCCTCTCAAGTGCAAGGATCCTGGTTGTCCAACCATTGTATGCAACATTGTAAATCATGAGTTTGGGCAAGCTTTGCTAGATTTAGCAGCTGGCGTGAATCTAATGTCATATTCTATTTATTTGCAGTTGGGGTTGGGAGAAATCAAACCAACCATTGTGGTATTGCAATTGGTTGACTGTTCAGTCAAAGTACCCCGGGGTGTGGTAGAAGTTGTTTTAATTCAAATTGATAAATTTTATTATTTTGTTGATTTCTTAATCCTTGACACTAGCTCTGTTGTTGATACTACTTTTAAAATTCCTTTGATTTTAGGTAGGACTTTTGTAACACCCCGCTCCTTCTTTTTGACATAAGCAAATTCAACTGCGAGCTTCGTTATGCTTGTCAAATCTCGATGGCATATTTTAAATATATTATGTGATTTCTAAAGTACGCCCAGTGTTTTAAATGCACTGAAAATATTTATATGGGGTATTTCCAGTGTTATTGAGCTAAGCTTGATTTTAAATAAGACAATTATAATATTTTTGAATAGCTCCAAAAATATTATAATTGTAGGAAATCATTTTAATATCATTTATTAAAATGATTTTAGCTATTTAAAATATTATGAGATTTAAATTATGTTGAGAACTCTAATTAATTAAATAGTTTTATTCTTTTAAAGATATTAAATAAGGCTTCATCATTTTATTAATGATGAAGGAATATTATTTTATAAACTAAAGTTTAGTTTAAATAATATTCTACCTTAATTCCTCTTAGTGCTTTTAATTAATTAATGTTTACACATTTTCAAATCAGTGTTTTAATTCCCCACCGTTAGATCGCCTAGTAGATCCCAAGATGAAGGGCCTAGATTAAATACACAACCCCCTCTCTTTCTCCCTCACTTTTCTATTCCCTCTCTCTCTCCTCCCTCTCCTTCACGTGTACGCCTCCCTCTCACCCGATTCTCCCTCAGCCCAGCCCGGCACCGCCGTGGGCCTCCCGGGCTCACCGCCACTACCACCGGCATCCTCTTGCTTCGGCGAGCTCCCACCACCGAACCTAGCCCCACCTCGCAGCCACTCTCTCCCACACACGCACGCAACCCCTCACGCACGGCTTCACCATGCGCAGCTCATAGCGCCGCCGTAATCGGCCACCAAGCACCACCATGAGCTCCCCCTAACCTCCCCTTCCTCCTCCCCTTAGACCGCACGCATGCAACTCCTCCATGCCCACGGCCAAGCTCCGCCTCCCATGGCCACCGCACCACCACCAGAGGCTTCTCCTCTCATTGACGACCTCCCCTAGCCACCCCCACGTCCAGCCGAGCCACCTAGCTCCCCCACTCTCTCTCACTCTCTCACGGACTCCCTCATGCACTGCCTAGATCTACTGCTGTAGGCCACTGTGGCATCACCCCAACGCCACCACAGCTCCTCAACAACCCCCTAAGCCTTCCATGGCCAGCCCATGACCAGCCAAGCTCCCCCTCCATTTCCATGCTTTGAGACACAGGTTTCCCTTGGAAACCCACAGCTCCGTCGTCGTATTTTGCTCCTCACCGCCACCATGAGGCCACCATGAGCCCTTCCAAGACAACACTTAGCTATCCAAACGCCCAAACAACCACCATGTAAGGTAAACAACCACTGTTCGTGGGTTAGCCGTCACGTACGACCCTTCCGACGTTGTCAACCGTGACGGTCAGTGAACAACGAACGGGTCAACCCCGTCGATGGTATAACCCTCTATCTCTCATTATTTATGTTATTTGTTGGATAGTTAGGTTGTGGATTGTGCTGTGTAGTGTTGTGGACTGTGCTGTTAGTATTTGTGGAGTTCGCTGTGTAGTGTGGTGATATGATGTGTTGTGTATGTGAAGTGTTGGGCATAGTGGGGAACTGTGATGTGTAGTGTTGTGGACTGTGTTGTGCAGTGTGGATTGGGAAGAGTATACATGGAGTGTACTCTGTGTGGCGTAGCGTGTGTGAAGAGAGTACACGTGGAGTGTATCCATGTGATGGAGTGATGCACCATATGGTGTGTATGCCACGGTGGTGATGTGGCGTAGCATGTGTGAAGGGAGTACAGTACTCCATGAGGTGCAGCGATACACCTTGTAGCGTGTCGCAGAGATAAAGGATGGTTGTATAGTTGATGGGCGTAGAGCGTGATGAGTAGTGTCGGGAACTGTGGAACAGTGTCCCGAAGTAGTTGTGATGTGGCCTGTAGTCTGAGGTGACAAGTGTCACCATAATTGACTTATGGCCGGGAGTATGTGTGAAGTGTCATACCTGAAGTCACGAAGCATGACTAGGGTGAGAAATTAGTGTAAGAATTTGTGCTTGTGATGGGTGAGAAATTAGTGTAAGAATGGTATAGCAGGAATGTGACGAGATGTTACGATGTGACAGGAGTACGTGAGGGACCGTACTCGTGATGAGTTAGGAGTTGGCGTAGAAATGACGTAGCGGGATGTCAGGTGACGTGACAAGGTCACGGTGTAGCTTAGGAGTAGTCTCGAGTTATATGACGTGACATAAGACGTAGTTATGAATAGAGTCTTATCGTGTTAAGTATTGGGAAGAACTGTCAAAACGGATGGGTAGCATGAAGAGTCATGCTAGCTGGGTTAAGAGAAGGTTGGTATCGGAGTATGGGCTTGTTTACACAAGTAGGTGATCAACATGTTATATGTTAGTCTTAGGTGATGAAGGAGTGAGACACATGTACCAGACGGATTCTGTAACAGCCCGCTAGAAATTCATTGGTGGAATTTCTATTGACTTTAGGAATCTCTTAAAAATCCCATAAGTTTTTACGAATCTACCAATCGCACAGGTTTTAGTCTGTCAACATAGTCAGTGTTATCACTCATTATGATGCTAGAAATATGAGTTTAATTATTTGAGGGAGTTAGAAGTGTCAGAATGCGTTATGGTCTGCACCATTAGACTCAGTGGATTATTTAGGATTTTATGGCGCAATAACCATTTTTCATAATTCCGGACGAAACGTCTGTTGAAAATTGTGAAATTATTTTTAGGGGTACTTCGGGGTTGAATTTCGTTAAACGATTTTCACTATAGGTTAATATGAATATTTAGAATTTTTCAGTACTAAGTTTATTATGAATTTTTTTGAGTGAATAGTAACCTCGATAAGCACACCCAATGCAGTGTTTTCAAAATCACAGTGTGAAATGTCCAAATTAGGTTGGAGGAGTTTTATTTGGACACTTGGCAAGATCTTAGCCACACATAGTGAATAATATTAGAGACTTGGTACAAAGAGGAACCATTAGATGGATTTGTGAAGGAAGTCAAGGTGTGAGATCATGTCACCTAAGCAAAGCTTTGTTTCATCTGATCAACTAAATTGTGCCAGACCAAGGAGGATTTCAACCCTAGCAAAATCCTAAATGGTTGGAATCCAATTGAAACCCCAAAAGCTTGGTTGAAACTGAAATCCTAAACGGTTTCCCCAAACCCTAAAGTTGGTCTCCAAACCCTTTTTAACCCGATTTCTAGCATTGTGTTTAATCACTTGATTAAATCACTTCCATATGCTATTAATTAATCAAATCCTTATTATGACATCATTATCCAACCTTTTAAACCTTGGAAATTTGATTTGGCCAAGAAAAATTGGTTTTGGGCTTGATAGCATCTCAAACCCTAACCAAACCCCCTTTAAACCCCAAATTGAAGCCCACTTGGTGGGGCCCACCAAGGCCCACGAAATTGGCCACCTTGGCAAAGCTTCTTGGAGAAGTTTCCTCCCCCACATGGCAGACCATCCACTGCCATTGGCTGCATCCAATAGTGCCTTGATGTGACGTAGAAATCCACTCCATCAACCTCCATCTTTCACAGCTGCTACAGGCAGTCTTTGCCCCTCACTATTCTCCACTTTATGTCACATAGCCACCTCCAATCAAGGGTCATTCCAGCCCACAACTTCCCCCTCCAGGAGTCTATAGTCGTGCAAGGCACTTTTCATTCCATTTTATCACTTTTTTTCCCCGTTCTTAGAGAGAAACCCAAAAGAGCTCTCTCGGGCAGATTTTCGAGACATTTTGCGTGTCCATTTACGACCCCTTATAGGTATTTTTGCACGCTGATTACTTCACATAAGTTGTTCTTCTTTGAGTCTAGTTTCCGTGGATATCTTGTTGGTCTCATTCCATGCTCATTTGATTGGTCAAAAGTATTTTTAACCATGGAAAGGTCATTCCGGGAGTGAAACTGGAGAGTATGTTATGTTTTGGAAGTTTTGACCAAGCTAATGGACATATCTTGGTCCGAAAATTTTATGGAGTGTTTTTAGCATGTGTTTATGAATGTTCATTGAGGTTTTGTAGTATGGATAAAGCTTTTGATAATAGATTTCCTTAGAGTTAGAAACTTGAAAACTGGAAGTTGAAAAACAGTTTTTGTTTTGTGAAAGTTGGAATATTTCGGGGTTTGATCTTATTCCAAAGGCTTTGATATTTTTATATGATGATCCTAAGCCTCTTATATACATGTTAGGATGTTATTTTGAAGATATTTCGTATTATTTTTAAAGGTATGATTTTTCTATGCAAGAGGATTTCGGTTAGGCCTAAGATTTGATGTTTTTGGGTTAGATCCGTGTTTTATTGAGTTTTGGCCATGTGATTTTAAGTTTGATGGTTGGATCTCCTTTAGGACACATTTTTAAACCATGTGATGTGTTAGTTTGAAGATCACATGTCTTTAAGCCATGGATCAAGAGATTGATCAAAGTTGTTGGGAAAAATAGTTTCTGTTTTGGACTAAGTTTAAAACCAAAAACTCCAAGTATTGTTTTGTGATTTTTCGTGAGTTTTGTTTGATGATTTAAAGCATGTTTGATCGTAGGATGATGTTATGAATATGTTAGAAGTAAGATTTGATTTTTTGGAATTCTTAGAGATGTTTTTATTAAGGTCAAAACTTGTGATTTAAGGTTTACTTTTTGTTAAAAAGTTTGGGTCTTTTTACAAAAAGTTTGGTGTCGATAATTAGCTTTTTCTTAATGGATATTTTTTAAGTGTGTTTTTAAACTTAGGATATGAAGATCTTTGTTACAAGATTTTGGTTTATTCATGAGTTTTGAAACTTGAAAGAATTGCAACCAAAATCAAGACAAATGGTCTATGTAAGTTTCGGCCATAGTGAGTTTTTCATAGTTGTGATTGGTTTTAAATTTTTCTGAGTTGATATTTGAGTTTGGAACAAAATTTACATGAGGAGTGTAAATTTTGGTAATTTTTGGAATTAGGATGTCAAATCCTTAAGTTAGGAGTAAAATGGTCATTTGCCCATATGTAGAGGGTAAAATGGTAATTTTACTCTAAATTGTCTCTTTTCACATTTCTAATTGTTAGTAATTAATTTCTAACTTTTAGAATACTCTCTTACAGTTCCTCGTGTTTTGCGCTTTATTCTAGTAGCACGTGACGATCGAGATAAGTTAGCTTTTAACTTACTATCAATTTAATGTGTATGAGTGATAAGTAAGGGAACTAAATTATATGTATGCATGTTATCATATGTGTCATGCCAAGTCATTACATATTTATCTGTTACACATAATTTATTCTGTCATGAATTATTCATCTGTTACAAAAGATATTCTGTCACGTATTCCTATACATTGCAAGTATGTCATGTTAAGTTAAATATGCCATATGTTACATTTATTTCATGTCACGTAATATTCACTGTTACATGTTACACCATATTAAGAAATGTTGTCTGTTATATGGTATGCCATGTTACGAAATGTTGCATGTTACATATATGCCATGTTATGAAATGTACTCTGTTACATTTATGTCTTAAAGTATGTCATGTCTGTCATCTTACGTTCATGTCACGTTATGCTACGTCAGGACTTTTGTCTTTTATGTCACATTCATGTTACGTCACGTTACGAAATGTCATGTATGCCAGTTAAGTTATTCATGTCAATCACGACCCTAAGCGCTAGGATGGGGTAATATCCTAGTGGAACTCTTTTATTCACGCTGGAGTGTCTAAATAGGTGTGAAATTCCCTGGGTTGACGAAGTACAGTCAACAGGTTGCGAATGGGGCCTAAGGGCACTGGCAATGGACTAGCCATTGCCAAGTCCAACTCTAATTTGCATCAGATTTTGGGATAAAATCCCTGGCATTGGACTCGGCAAAGGCATAAATTTCTAATTTATGCTACAGTAATTTTAAGTCTCTCGCCAATGTTGGCGAGCTCCTGTAGTAAGATCAAAACAATATTTTATCACTATCCGCCCAACTGCCTCCTCTCTTTTCCCCTCGTTTTCCATTTCCCTCGTGTTTCCCTCGTCTCTCATCTCTCGTCTTTGCCTCTTTCTCTCGCAATTTTTTTTTTCTGCCTCGCCCCTCTTCTCTCCCTCGCTCCGTAGCTCATCTCTCCCTCTTCTCTCAGTCCACCATTTTTTTTTTCTGAAACCTTTCTTCCTCTTCTCTCCGTCGCTCCGTCGCTCGTCTCTCCCTCTTCTCTCAGTCCACGATTTTTTTTTTCTGAAACCCTTCTTCCTCTTCTCTCCCTCTTCTCTCCGTCCACCATTTTTCTTTTCTGAAACCCTTCTCCCTCTTCTCTCTTTCTCAATCGATTTTATCTTCGTTCCTGGGTCGATCTTCATGGTTGTGCAATTTCGTCTCTCTCTATCGGCTTGGCTCAACAACGCAGCAGCACTCTCTCTCGGTTTGGGTTGGTAAAACTACTGAAACTTTATTTGAGTAAGCTTTGTATTGATTAATTTGAGTATGAATTTGTGAATTTCTGCAATGGGTATGAATTTGTTTGGGTAAGCTGGTTATACACAGTTGCTAATTTTTCTGAAGTTTGTGCAATTAGTGTTGTTGATTTTTCTGAAGTAATCGAGTTTCTGATTTTTCTGAGGTTGTTTATTATCGCGTCCAGCCAGCCAACACCCCATGAGCTTGTATTTTTTTTTTCGGTTCTTTTTTTTTTCTGTTTGCTATACAATACTTGGTTTTGTATTGTTTGCTATTATTGTTTTTGTGTTAATTAAGGGTTTTGATTTGGACCTATTGGCTCAAGTTTAATTAGCAATTAGGAAGTCATAAATTACCTCTATATTTAACTTGAGATCACCAGAAGTCATAAATTACCTCAATATGTATTAACTTGAGATCCAGACATTCCAATTTGAGTCGGCCCTGCGTTGGGGGATCTTTTCCAATTTTTAATGTGGAAATCTAATACATTCTGAGTAGTCCAGCTTTAGAAAGACTTCCCTAAAATTGCTGTATTTGTGAGGTATTGAAAATAGACCAGTCCAGAGATGTTGATGGACAAATTATAGCATTTGTGACCACATGGCTATCACCTTCAATAATAATTTCAGAAAAGTCATATGCAGCTTCCTCAATTGCCAACTTAGCTGCCATGGCTTCTCCGAAATTTAACTTGACATAGTCTATATGCTGAGTTGCTGTAAAAATAATTTCTCCAGAGTTTGATCTACAGATTAGAGCTGCAGTTGATCCATTGTTTCTAATAGCTACATCATAAGACAGTGAGTAATGTCCTACTGGGAGAGAGATCCAAGGTTGGATCGAAACTTGGTCAACTAGAATAGTATAAACTAGAGCAAATGTTTAATGGGCATTATTCTGATTGTCATTATTTTGATAATCATTATTCTGATGTTTAATGGGCAAACTAGAACAACTTGTTTGAGAACTTGAGCCAAGCAAAGTAATCTTCTGATAGTCATTATTCTGACTTAATGGGCAGGGAACTTCATTTAGAGTTTAATACTTGGATAAGTGTTCAGCTTCATAAGTGTTCAACAATTTTAACAACATATGTGTGTTCAGCGTGTATGGCTTGAACACCCTATGGCTTTGCACAATTTTATCAGAACCCTTTTTTGCTAGTATCAAATCTTCTTCCCTCTCTCTCAGAAAGGATATGAGGGATTCCAATGGCTTTGCACATATTAAAATCTTAATATGGTTGTTGTTTATTTCTAATTTGTAATACATCATGCTTGCACAAAGGGATTGGGTTAGCATTAAGAGGCATGTTGAATATAGCAAGTAATAGTCATGAAAAGCCTTATGCTGAAAAGCAAGTAATAGCAACTGGGATGATTTGGATTTCTGCATCTGTCTATAAAAGGAGAGTGTTTTGGGTAATTTTCATGACTTTTCGAGTGGTACAAATTGAGAGTTTCAGTACATAAATGCCATCCACATAAAAATAGGAGAACTGTTTTCAAATGATCCCAATGCTTACATGCAGTAAATATATTTTTCTGTTATTGTTTTCTATCACTTTGCTGTTATTGTTTGCTCTCTCCTTTCATGTAAGCATGCTTTAGGGTGTATTTATGTGTCTATGTAGTAGTATATGTTTGTGGGTAATGGCTTGGACGCTACATATAACGTTTGTGGCTATCCCGATTGATGGTTTCTTTCAATGCCATTTGATCTCGGAAAACACCACATATATTATTGATTATTATCGTTAAGCCACTTTTCTGACTCCACAACCAAAAACAGAGTTTTCTTTCAATGCAAAGTTGCTGTTTTTCTTTGCAAAACAGAACAAGAGACTTATTTTTGTTGCTGTTTTGCATTGTTCTGTTTTGCAAAATTGTTGTTTTTCTTTGCAAAACAGAACAAGAAGTTGATTTGTGTTTCTGTTTTTCTTTGCAAACCAGCTTATCCAAACAAATTGATGATGTAATATTTTTCTACATATTTCTAACTCCTTGAAAATGTAATATTTTTCAAGGATGGGCACACAAATTGATGATGATCCCTTCTTCACCACTCTATTACAAAGTGGAGGAGAGGGTTGTAATAGCACCCCGACGCAACATTCTAATGTTGTGCTCCAAGCAACATTCAATGACGGTGAAAAGAGGCAACCTCCAAAAAAAGTTCAAAGGGGTGCATCTTTCACTGCAGAGGAGGATAACCTCCTCGTCTCAGCTTGGCTCAACATTAGTATCTATGCAATAAAGGGTACTGATCAAAAGTCCACTCAAATGTGGGAAAGAATTTAAGAATTTTATCATGAATATAAAAAACAGAACAATGTGAACCGTTCTGTAGTTTCTTTGATGAATCGGTGGTCCTCGATTCAGAAATGCACAAATAAGTTTTGTGCATTTTTAGCACAAGTAGAGTCATTGCATCCGAGTGGTGCAACGGAGCAAGATAAGGTATGTAACATTTTCCTTTAATTTTCACAAACATGTAGGACTGATTTATGAACTAACAATATTCCTATGTATTTGTAGATTGAGAAGGCAAAAATTATGTATAAAGAGATAGAGAAGAGTAACTTCACAATGGAGCACTGTTGGTGTCTTCTGAGACACCAACAGAAATGGCAACAACACATCTCCACCCTTGGGACGAGGAGAAGGCCACAAGGTGAAGCTACTCTTGACACGGTGGAGGAGAACATAGAGGTCTTTGCTGAGAGACCTCTAGGCAAAAAAATTGAGAAAGAAAGGGAGAGGAAGCCGAAGTCGATGGAAGGCAAAGAGTCTGAGATCAGCATTTCCTTAGCTAAAATGACCGAGGATAGAGCCACGACCATGGAAGAGTGGAGAAATGCTCAACTCAAGGCAGACGAAAAAAGTGAGAAAATATTTGACTAAAGAAGAAGAAGTTTGAACTAGAGAAGAAGAAATTTGAAGGCAAGATGATGATGTTAGATCTACGTGGCATGAATGCCATGCAACAAGAATATTTTCATAATATTCAAGTTGCAATTTTTGAGGATTCGAAGTCCCATTCCGGAGGTAGATCTAACTCTCCTTCGACACCTTACTATGTAGATATCTAACTTGTAATATTTATAGAACTAATTTTTTTGAGAATTAGTGGCTGCCCAGTCACATGTGGGCTGGATAAATATGTGGCTGGGTAGCAACTAAATTCGTGGACTGTGGATATTATCTTTGTTGGTAATTTGTGGACAGTTTTGGTAACTTTTATGGATATGGATATGAGACTGTGTTGGTGGACTATTTATGGGACTGTGTTGCTAAATTTTGAATGCCTTTGTTCATCAGGTCTCTATCTCTCTCTCACACAATTTTGATGTCCACATGATTCATTGTGAGATTTGATTACACTTGCAATTTTATTGGAAGTGATATTATAATGGATGTGGTTAAAAAAATTCGGTTAACATTAGTATGAAATGTTAATTAATATTAGGTTGAGGAAACAAATAGTTGGGAAAAAATAATTTTAAGTAAAATGTAAATTATTAATTAATATATGAAGTGTATTTGTAAAATATAAAAAAATATATAAAATATTATTAAAATATATAATATAATATTATTAATTTGACTTTAAGATGGCTAGTCCAATGTGAACATACCTAGCCAAAAGTTAAAGTTATAGTCAAAACTTGTACTTTTAGCTAAAATTTGGACTTGGCAATGGCCTAGCCATTGCCAATGCTCTAATTAGCTGGTCACCGGAGCGCACCAGGCACTAACGCCGATGGTGCCACACATTATGTTACGTGTGTCCACAACAAGTGTGGCACAAACAGATAAGTCATGGGGCCACAACAACTGTGGAGCATACACTACGTGAGATACAGCAATTGTGACATGTAAAATACGTGGGGCCACAACAACTGTGGAGTACGTATTAACGCACTCACAGCTGGTATAGAAACCTGTGATGTGATGCGGTAATCGGCAGGGACACACGGCTCAAGGGGACCTGTGTAGCACCCATATGGTCACTCTAATGATTTAGTCTATTGAATAAGATTTCAAATTCATGTATTTCACGTTCAAGTCATATTTCAAGTTTACGTTATGTTATGTTCAAGTTTACGTTCACGCAATCATGGTAATCCCATGAGACAAGAATATGTTTCAAGTTCATGTTATGTTATGTTCACGTTTACGTTATGTTCCAAGTTCACATTAATGTTATGTCATGCTCAAGTTCATGTTCAAATTATGCATGTTCATGTTCATGTTCATGTTATGTTTCAAGTTCATGTTATATTTCAAGTTCATGTTATGTTTCAAGTCACGTTCATGCTAAGCTTCAGTTTCAGTTTAAGTTATGCCAGTTATGTTATGTTGTATGTCAAGTTTTTCTATGATTACTTATGATTTGATTATGTATTCATGCTTTTACTGCCATGCATGCATCATTAACCTGTGTGGAAGTTTTCTGTTAACTTGCTGAGATTTGTAATCAAATCTCACTGTGGTAGTCCCAACTACCATTCCCCCCGAATGGTAGATTTTGTTATAGAATCTGAAAGAGAACCGGGAATCAACCAACTGGAAATGGTCAACTAAGCGATGGTGCGACGTAGATGGTAGTACAGTAGTTACCTCAGATTACTACTTGTATTTATGGAGTTCAATCTCCAGAACTCTTTTGATTACAACCTTATGGACTATTATTGTGATCTTAGTTGTTTAACATGTCGTTAAGTATGGAGTATATTTTAAGTATTTGAGATATTTTAGTTTGGTGCATAGTATTGCTAAAGAAAAAAATTATCCGCTGCGAATATTGCATAATGCTATATGCATGTTAGAAATATTGCATCTTATATGTCATGAACGGGGGCATGTAACCTTGTGTTGCATGTCTCGACGCTTCAAATGTCCGTCTGATCCCAAGCGGAATCTGGGGCCGTCACAGATTCACCATATGTAATGGGTAATCTATTCTAAGCATGGTTACACGGTGCTTAAGCCTAGAGTTGGCTTAGAACCGTGTGGCGTGTATGGATGGGAATGAGAATTTAGTATGAGCTAAAGTGCATGAAGGTACTGATGGTTGTATTGTCTAGGATTGGGATACGTGACTCCGTCAGTCGGAATCATGCGTCAGAATGTGGTCAATAAAAAGAATAAGAGGAAGATCTTAGTGTCTTAATTCTAAGGCGAATCATGGGTTCACTTTAGTGGATGAGCACTCGAGGGAAGACCTTGAGTCTGGAAGAGATAGTGATCGTAAGTAGATCCTGAAGGTTTTAGCATAGTAAAGGGCACATAAGAGTACGGGATAGAAGGAAAGTGTTTCAAGTGAAGTTTAGCTCTACTTCTAGTTTAAGTTGCTTATGCATTAGATAGAGAATGAAGTCAAGGTTATGTGTATGCATGTAGGTTGCCATCTGACATGCACATGAATGGACTGCATGATATGAAATTAGAATAGAGTCCAAGTATTACGTTCATACTCTTCTAGAGTTTTCTAAAATATACGAAAAAGAAAATGAAATGCTTTCTCTTTACGATGACTTATAAAATGACACGAAATATGTTTTACAAAAGCATGCTAAGTGTTTAAAGGTATACGTATGTATAACCCTTCTTGGTAGCCCCATTTTACGCAACCAAAGTATTAATTGTACGCATGTGAATGGATGACTATACGCAGTATCTATTGTATGTATTTTCCAAGAAAAGAAGTTGAGGCTGATGCCTCATGCTTTAACTAATGCTTTAAAGGACGCGAAGAAAGTGTTTTAAAAGGTCCATATGAACTGACATTTTAAGGATGCCATGAACTAATGCTTATGGATGCCATGAAAGATGATGTTTAAGCTCTTGCTTTTAAACGATATTTTTCCTTGAATGAACTGTTAAATGAAAAGAAGTGAAAAGATAGAGCTGAAATGACTAAATTGAATGAAAGGACTGAAATGAAATGCATTAAAATACGTAATGGCCACATGAATGAATTGGAAAGGGTACCAAAAGACTGGGCAGATTGCAGTGATGGGTAAGTAGTACTGGTAGTGCACCCAGTGTTGCCTCCTGACAGAAAAGAGATTCCCAACTCGTGACCACGGGTAGAGTCCGGGTTCAAAGGACCGCTAACCCCAACACACGGAGTGTAACAGTGTGTACCGGCCAATGAAAGTGATAAGAAAGAATGTATAAATGCATGAATGCATCGCATTCTTTAAGAAATGAAGGCACTGACGGAGGACACGTTTTACCAAAAGAAAATCCCATTTTAAAGAAAAACCTTGTCCAATGATGTTTTCAAAAGAACGCACGTATGCATGTACGTATAGTATGTATAGAATGATGAATGCATGACTAAAAACCTATGTTATTATATTTTAATTGTATGAAGTAATGCTTACGAGTCTTCGACTCATTTTAGTTTTTATGTATGCCCCTCCCCCCATAGGAACTGAATGAGAATTTCGCGTCAGGAAGGACACGGCCTAAGGGGAAGAGCATGAAAGTCTAGGCATGAAGGTTTAACTGTATGAGAGGCCTTTTTATTTTAAAGATTAATGTTTTCTACTGTAAACCTATTTTATTCTCAAAGCACATTTTATTTTATAACGTAGAGTCTTGCACCCTGGGTATGAAAGTAAAAAGTTTTAAAACGAACGGTAACTCTCGTCGTCCTTTCTAAAATCATTTTATAAAAAGTCACACCACAAGGACGGGCATTACACCTTTCCTTGTCACTGCTAATGCTCTTATTAATTGCAGGAATGAGCTCATGAAGCTATCTTTTGGAAACATGAATCTCGAGGTGAATATTTTTCATATTACAAAACAACCAGAAGATGATTACGAGAGCCATCAGACATACATGATTGACTCAATCATGGGTAGGGGAGTTTCTACAGCTCATGATTTTGATCTCTTTAAGTATTTTCTTGTTAATTATGAGTTTGATTCTATCAGTGATCCATCTTATGCAGTTGATATCTGTGTTATTTTTTATAGAACTCAGGATTATGGCACTTGGCCATGGCAACCGAAGTTTGAGGAGTTGCCTAAGAAAAGGGAAAAATAAATTCCTTCAAGTGTGGAAGCACCAAAAGTTGAATTGAAGCCTCTGCCTAAGGGTTTAAAGCATGCTTTCCTTGGTCCAGGTGATACTTTTCCTATTATTATCTCATCTGAATTGTTTGAGTCTCAAGGTGAGAAATTGATTCGGACCCTAAGTGAGCATAAGTCAGCCTTAGATTCGAGCATTGTTGATATAAAAGGTGTTAGTCCCCTGGTCTGTTCTCATAAAATTAATTTGGAGGAAGAAACTAGCCCTCGTAGAGACCCCCAATGTAGGCTTAATCCCACTATGAAAAAAGTGGTGAACAATGAAGTTTTGAGACTATTAGATGCATGAATCATATATCCTATTCTTGATAGTAAATGGGTAAGTCCAACACAGCTTGTTCCTAAAAAGTCAGGTGTTACTGTGGTGAAGAATGACCTGGGAGAGTTAGTCCCTATAGAAAATTGAATGTTGCCACCCAGAAAGACCATTTTCCTCTTCCTTTTATTGATCAAATTCTTGAGCGTGTGGCTGGTCATCATTTCTATTGTTTCTTGGATGATTATTCTGGTTATTATCAAATTGAAATTGCATTAGAAGACCAAGATAAAACCACTTTCACTTGTCCTTTTGGTACTTATGCTTTTCGTAGAATGCCATTTGGATCGTGTAATGCACCTGCTACTTTTCAACGTTGCATGATGAGCATTTTTAGTGACAAGGTTGAAAATTGCATGAAAGCTTTTATGGATGACTTGATAGTTTTTGGATCTTCTTTTGATGCATGCTTATTGAATTTAGAGAGAGTGTTGACTCGTTGTGAGGAGAAGGAATTGGTTTTGAATTGGGAAAAATGCCACTTTATGGTACCTTCAGGTATTGTCATAGGGCATATTATTTCTTCTAGAGGGACAGAAGTTGATCAATCTAAGATTGAATTAATCTCTAAGTTGCCTACACCTAGGACAATAAAGGATGTGAGATCCTTTCTTGGTCATACGGGCTTTTATAGGAGGTTCATACATAATTTTTCCACCATATCTAGACCACTATGTGACCTTCTAACTAAAGATACCCCATTTGAGTGGACACAAGCTTGTCAAGAGGCCTTTAAAACGCTAATTGGCAAGCTTACCTCAGCACTCATAATGCAGCCACCTGATTGGAATTTACCTTTTGAGATCATGTGTGATACTAGTGATTTTGTTGTAGGTGCTATTCTTGAACAGCGAAGGGAGGGAAAGCCTTTTGTCATATACTATGCTAGTAGAACTCTAAATAGTGCTTAGATGAATTACTCCACCACTGAAAAAGAGTTGCTATATGTAGTGTTTGCTTTGGATAAGTTTCGTGCTTACTTGATTGGTTCTCCTATTATTATTTTCACAGATCATGCAGCCCTTATGTACCTTCTTACAAAGAACGATGCTAAGTCGAGACTAATATGGTGAATTTTACTTTTGCAGGAATTTGACATCACCATCAAAGACAATAAAGGAGTGGAGAACTTAGTGGCTGGCCATCTCTCGAGGCTCACACTTGAGGACACCTCTGACCACCTACCAATCAGGGAAGATTTTCCCGATGAGCATTTACTTTCTATTGCTTCTCTACCATGGTTTGCTCATATTGTGAATTATTTGGCTGTAGGTGAGATACCGGTGGATTAGAGCACTCAGGACAAGAGGAAGTTCATGACTGAGGTACGTAATTTCTATTGGGATGACCCTTTTCTTTTCAAATACAGCCCTGACCAAATTTTAAGGCGTTGCATCCCTAATGAAGAGATTGCTAGCGTCTTGAAATTTTGTCACTCCCAAGCTTGTGGGGGCCACTTTTCAATGAAGAAAATCACTGCAAAAATTTTGCAGTATTGATTTTATTGGCCCACCTTATTTAAAGATGCAAACATCTATTGTCACTCATGTGAAAAGTGTCAAAAGTTAGGAGTTATGTCCCGTTGTAATATGATGTCCTTAAACCCAATTTTAATGATTGGAATTTTTTATTGTTGGGGCATTGATTTTATGGGACCATTTCCTCCTTTTGGATATCAATATATTATTGTGTCAATAGATTATGTGTCAAAATGTATAGAGGCGGCAACTTGCAGGAGCAATGATAATAGGACGGTAATTAAATTTCTCAAAGAGAATGTGTTATCTCGATTTGGTACACCATGTGCTATCATTAGTGACCGGGGTACACATTTTTGCAACCATTCTTTTGAGTCTTTGATGAAAAAATATGTGGTGGTACATAAGATCTCTACTGCCTACCACCCACAGACAAGTGGACAGGTAGAACTTGCAAATAGGAAAATTAAGTAAATTTTAGAAAAAAAAGTCAAGCCAGATCGCAAGGATTTGGTCTTTGAGACTAGTTTATGTGCTTTGGGCCTACCGTATAGCTTTCAAAATTCCCTTAGGCATGTCACCTTATAGGTGTATTTTTGGAAAGCCTTGCCACTTACCTGTGGAGCTCGAGCATCGAGCTTATTGGGCCATCAAGCATTTCAATTTTGACATAGGAAAATAGGTAAGCTTAGAAAATTTCAGTTGACCGAGTTAGAGGAGTTGAGAAATGATGCTTATGAAAACTCTAGAATCTATAAGGCTAAAATGAAATCGTTTCATGATAAAAATATTTTGAGAAAAACATTTAAGCCTAATGATCAAGTGTTCTTATATGATTTTAGACTCCATAATCAGCCAGGAAAACTTCGATCTAGGTGGACAAGCCCTTTTGTAGTGAAGAGTGTTTTTGCAAATGGGGCGGTAGAAATAGAGGATTCTAAGGATGGTCGGATCTTTAAAGTAAATGGTCAACGCCTTAAAGTATTAATTCATATGCAAGTTACGGAAGTGGAAGACATTCCACTTGTGGATCCAGTCTAAAAACCTTGATCACACCATGCAGGTATGTTTTTCTTTATTTGTTTTGTTTGTTTTGTTTTATTTTTGTTTTCTCTTATTTACTTTCTTTTCCTTTTTGTTTGTAGTTGTTTTTTGTTTGCAGGTTAGTTTCATTTTGTCATTTCAGGTTACCATCTTTGGTGCTTAGCGAACTACCAACGTCACTCATCAAGTGTATTCTACCATTTTTAGTTACTCTCCATTCAAATTTGATTCTTAAAACATTGAAGATAATTTTTCATTTAAGTTTGGGGGTGGTGGTGTAAATTATGCATTTACAAATGCTTGTTGGAACTCTTTGGCATGTTTACATGTGTCAAAATTTTTTTAGCATCACACATACATCCCTTTACATATGTACTTATTCTCATGCATCGCCATCTTAGTGAATTCAACAAACCCATCTTGATCATTATGCTGAGGTATTCACAGGATTTCTAATGCACTCATCTACGTTT
This sequence comes from Juglans regia, assembly GCF_001411555.2. NCBI lineage: Eukaryota > Viridiplantae > Streptophyta > Magnoliopsida > Fagales > Juglandaceae > Juglans > Juglans regia. The sequence continues at coordinate 15,043,987 of NC_049905.1, read as the reverse complement.
TGTGGTAAGATGGTGGTTTGACACATATATTTAGAAAACTCTTTTGCTTAAGTCTTTATGTGTGAGGTTTGGAGAGGATTGAGAGCTAACACATGCTGAAAATTGTTATGTATGGTTTATGGTATGATGGTGAATATACTTGGGATATGATGAAAGTCAATTTAGGATTAACGTTTGAGCGTTTCAAGCCAACCCTTTGAATTATAGATCCCTAGTAGCTAACTTTGAGCCAAGAAACACATATAACCTTTTTTCTTCATATACCTACATTTTCCCTACCCTTGTTACTTCCAAGTGTGTACTAGATGTGGACTTTTTCATTTTTGCACTGAATAAAAAAAAAAAAAGAGAGAAAGAAAAGGGAAGAACATGAGTTTAGGGCTGAGCAAAAATTTGACAATCCGACTCCACTCTGGCTCCGACTTGTCGGAGTCGGAGTCGGAGTTTTTTTTCTCTTGGACGTCGGAGTCGGAGTCTGAGTCGGAGTCATTGATGAACTGACGCCAGCTCCGCTTCGATCCGACTCCGGCCCTTTGCCTCCGCCTCCGCCTCCGCCTCCGCCTCCGACGTAACCCTCCGACTCCACCTCTGCCTTCGCCTCCGATTTTATACATATTTTATAAAAATATGTGTTTTTCTATATATTAATTATTTAAATTTTATACAACTATATCTTATATACATAGTTAAACTCAATAATATACTAGTTAAATAAAATATTTATACTATAATATATAGACTAAATTGACTAATAATAGTTTAGTATATGATTATATGTAAATATCATACTATTACAAATTTACAATATTACTACCATGTAACACTAAATTACTAATGTACATATAATATACTATACACACTAAGATGTATAATAACATCAACATGTAATATTGTAATACAGATACTAATGGATAAACACTAATCTATAAATTTATAATAACATATAATACTAATATATAATAACTAAAGTATTATTCATATAAATTTTATATAACAATATCTTGTATTAATTATATTTTTTGACCTAATAAATTCTCAACATATTCCTTTTGATAAATATATTAATAATTCTAATATACATTAGTATAAATATTAACAATTAGATTTATGGCCTAATACTAATACTATTAATAAACCACTTTAAGCCTATATATAAATTACTATATAAATCACTATAGTATTAATTACTAATATTACTATATGATACTACTAACTATAGTGATATACTAGTATTTGACATTAGTATACTAATACTTTCAGTGATATAGTTAGTATAATATTTATACTAATACTATTATCTAGTTATACTAAATTAAAATCACTACAGCAAATACTAATATATAGATATGCTAATCACTATAATTAATACTAATATAGTTATATTAATCACTATAACTATATATAGTATTAGTATCACTATTAGTATAATACAATAATATATAGTATTAATAATAACTAATACTAATATAAGTATTAGTATAACTAATATCACTACTAGTATAACTAATATTAATACTAATACTAATATACTAATACTATTAGTGTATTACTAATATTTCATATGCGGTGCCTTTTTTTAATATTCATATATAATAATATATATATCATATATTTTTTTATGAATTTTCATATCTATATATATATAATATATAAAATAGATTCATATTAATTAGTAGTACATACAATACGGCGCCGTTTGTACTTGTTAATAACTTAATAGACTTAGGGTTCCCGAGTTCCCCGAATCCCCCCTCTTTCAATTTCATCTTCAATCTTCACTGTTCATAATCTCAGCCCTCCCCCCTCTCGTGCAGCGTCGCAAGCCCCTTCCCCTCCCTCTCGCTGCCCTCCCCTCTCTCGCGCAGTGCCGCAAGCCCGCAGCCCTCCCCTCCCTCTATCAGCCCTCCCTCTCTCGCGCAGCTCCTCTTGTGCGCAGCCTCTGTCAAGTTTCCCTTGAAACCCTAGGTCCCATCGTCGCCGTCGATGGCCTCTTGAGTTGTATTGCAGCTGTGCAAACACGGAACACCGTCCCTCGATCATAGATCAATCACTGCCCATTGAAGATTCGAAGTCGGTAGGTTACTCAAACCCATGTCTCTGCTCTTTAATCAAATCTTTGAGATTGGTAATGTTGATTTTTTCTATGTTTATTTACAGATTTGACATTATAGTTTAATACATAACAAAATTATCTCCATAATTTTTGGCATTCATGCAAACACAACACTGACATTCTGGCACTTTAATTAATTAAATGAGCCAAGTGAACAAACAAATTTTGATGTTAAACACAAAGCAAATATATAAAATTCCCAAAAAACAACACTAAGCCATTTATTGCAAACTGTTAACTTGTTAAGCCAGAGCACTAGCATGCATCTAGCAAGCAGCTTGTGCGTTTCTATTAAAAACTTGATTTACAAGGCAATTATATCACTCTTTAAAGACTATTTTTAGCATATTTGAAAGTCAAGAACTGGACAGCTAGACTACTTAGACCATTGACTAGAGTTGTAGTTTGGTCTTGTTAAACTATATTAAGAGGTTTGACCTACAAGGCAAACAACATCTTGCTGCAGCTTTTTTTAAGGGAGTTTAACAGAAAAATGAATGCTAATGTGTGGTGCAAAAATGATTGGCAATTTGGGTTTATTTTGTTGATTGTGTTTGGAGAATCCGTTACCAAAAAATATGTAATTTTTTATGTTGTTTTAGTGGTGTTTTCATTCATGTTGTTGAATGTTGGGTCTAATTTTTTTTTTCTATTTTTTTGTTTAAGATGAGTATATATTTTCTCAAATATATTTATGTTTTAGTGATTGTAAAACATCCACAAGTTGAGTTAATGAGTTTGTATTGTGCTTTTGGGGCTGTGTCTGTTTTAGTGATTGTCTTAACCGTACTATTTTGTTTGTTTGTTGTGTTTTAGCTTTTAAATTATGAATATAGAAGGCACAAACACTCCTACATCCACAGCTACATCTTCTCCTAGGATCTCAGAACAGCCTATTGATGCTCCCTGTCCCACAGTTGAAGAGTCCAGCGGACCAATAGAATCTTCGGTAGGCACTCCTAGTGCCTTCTGTTCTAACCCTTGCCCTTCACCTGGTAGTAGAGTTCCAAAGTATAAGTCTTTGGTATGGGTCCACTTCACATGAGTGCCCGATTGTGATCCCGAAGAGCCTATAGCTACTTGTAACCATTGTGGGAGGCAATGAAAATGTCATCCCAAAAGGCAAGGCACTTCGGCCATGAAAACACACATCCAACTTTGTCCCAAAAACCGTAAGAGTAAGTTGGACAAGACTCAAACATTCTTGGTCCCGGAAGCAAGAATTGAAGGCCAAGGGGAGAAGAGCTTAGGGATGACCAAGTACAATGAGAAAAAAATCCAGGCAGCCCTTGCTAGGATGGTGATAGTGGATGAGTTACCATTTAGGGTTGTTGAGGGCCAAGGGTTTCGGGAATACAAGTGTCGATGGTCAGGCACACTAAATCACTATCACTTTATTGATAGTGATTGGAACTTACAGAAGCGGATCATTTCATTTGTTCGGATTAGCGACCACGAGGGGGCAATGATTGGGAGGGAGTTGGGGGAGTGTATGCTTGATTGGGGCATTGAAAAAATCCTCACAATTACGGTAGACAATGCTACCTCTAATGACTTTGCTATTGATTGGTTGAGAACTAGAGGATTTTTGGGAAGACATTATGAATATGTTGGCAGAGATGAATTTTTCCATTAAGCATATCTATCGGGAAGGTAATAAGACTGCAGATTTTTTGGCTCAGCTGGGCACTAATGCGGTCTCTCATGAGTGGTTAGGGCATATGGAAGTTCCTCATCTATTAAGAGGTATACTTAGAACAGATTCATGTGGACTGGCTTATCTCATGAAGTGTGGATGTCTATAGTATGGGTAGTACATTTTAGGAAGGACGACATGTGTGTCAATGCGCTTACTTGCATAAGAATTTTATTTTGTCCGGTTAAATCCTTTATATAGGCATGTTTAAATTGTTTTTGTTCAGTTATAGGCCTGGTTATATTGTTTGAATTATTTGTTTTGGTGTCTAGTGCTTGGGGCTTAATTAGTCTTTCATATTATTGTAAAGTCTGAGTACCTTGATTGTTACCACGGTATTCCTCCGCCACAAGTGAGGGCTTATTAATAAACTTGGGTGGGGGTCACTATTGGACAGGTGACTACTCACTCTTTATATAAAAAAAAAAAAAAGTGGGATTGAAGTCACTATGGCAAGCAAACCCTTATGCCGAGGAACAACATGAATGCCAACAACTTATAGTGCGAGAACCGTTGGTGAGGAGCTTCGATGGAGTTCTGGTGGTGAGTAGATATGCAACAAGAGTTCCGCAGTCAGGGACCACTAGGGTGAGACAACAGACTCCGATGGGTCAGGTAGTGGCTATAGTCATGGATCTCCAGCAGTGTGACTCCCCTACCCACGCTATGCCCTGCGTGAACTGCTTCTCTGGTCAAGGACCTTCTTGCTGGTGACAGAGGGTATTGGCAATATGGGTGGTGGCGGCTGGCGATGTTCCTACTGCATATGGATACCTTTGGTAGCCTACATGGTGCGGTCAAGCTCGACAGCCATTTGTGTAGTCACTTGGGTGGCGTGGCAGTTTCTGTCACCAGCAAGATTGTTCCTCAACCATGGGCAAAGAACATGTAACACCCCGCCTAATTAACCATTAGGATTAATTTTTAGACGTCCTTAGATTAAGCTTATGATTTTGGGCTTTAAATATTTTATTATTATTTTAATTATTACTATTATTATTATATTATTGTTTTTGCTTATTTTATTTATTTACTTCAATGTTGATAGTTAGATTTATTTAGACCATGACACTTAGTGTCATTAATTATTAAGCATGAACGATTAGAGAAGCAAACCCATTAGTAATCCTATTAAGGCCTTTAGAACCTTATAACATTTATCGGCCAAGCCTTAGAAGCTTTAAACCAAGCCTCATACGAGTGCAAGACTTGATAGGATAGCCTTGGCCCAAGTATGAGGAAGGTATAATAAGGCCTTTGAGCCAAGCTTGGTATAGGTTTGACCCATGGCCCAATTAGGTCAAGGTAAGCCTTTCAAGCCCCATCTTTGTGGATCTTGAGGCCTCTCTTAATCCCTCAAAATCGGGAAAAAAGACCCACATTCACTCAAATCTAAAAGCCCATGAACCACTAACCCACCATACTCATGGACCTTTTAAGCCTGCAAGGCCCAAAGCCTTATTTTGCTTATATTTCACTCTTCCATTTGAAATCCCAACACACCATACCATGGATTTTCTCAAGCCCATGTCATACCCTAAGTTCCCAAATTAAGTTTTGAAATTTGGTTAAGACCATTAATCAACTTACCCATGATTAGTGATCTTTAAACCATATTTTGGACCGTAATTTTCATTCTTAATCTTTTTAGCCTTTTTTATCGGAAATTCTCTTGTTTTATTATTCAATTACATCATTCTTAGATCATATTAGTACCCTAGATAAACCTTCACACATGTCATTAGAACAAATGACATATCAAACCCCAAACTACACCAATCGGCACACATGTGTGCCCTTTGTGTGCAATGGATTGTTTTGCCCATAAACCCAATCCTTTTTGCCTTTTTCTCAAGGGAACTATGGTCTTTAAACACCTCAAATGATCCCTTTAGACCCAGACCAAGCCTTGGATGAATTTGGTTTCAAAAACCAAACAAAAACCCCAAACCAAATGCACCTAGGACACTAGTTGGATGGGAACCGAATTGGTTGAGTTTCAACCTCCCTTCTGCCCATAGCTGAGCCACCACCCCACACCACCTCTAGCACCACCCAATCCCCAAGAGGCCCTCATGGTCATCATGAGCTTTTGACCAGTTGTTCCCACCCAAAGAAGGCACCAAACCAAAGGCACCAAGCCACTCCACTCGGCAACCACCCTCCCTTGCATCATCTTCTTTGAGCTGCACCTTCATGATCACATGGCAGCCAACCCTCCACCTCCTACCACCTAAGCCTTCAAGAAATGACCTGCTCAAAGCAGCCTTGAAGAAGAGACAAAGGGATGAGTTGAGGCTATGATCAAAACTGCCCATGGAAAACCACCTTGAACCCGTAAGCTCCATGGTTGGTTTTTGATGGTTTTGCTTCTCTTCCTTCTACACCACGACTTGACCAGCACCCTTAGGATCAATTTAGCACCTGTAGTGATGCATTCATGGTGATTTAGGGCACTATTTCATTCTGCACAAGTGACACATGGTGATGAAGTGCAAGCTGAAAATTTAGCTCTTTACACCACCACCCATCTCATCCAATCCCCATGGACTTAGGCCAACGTCTCCACCCCCTTGGCCACCTATAAAAACCCCTCCACCCCCTCATTTCCTCCACACCTCATCTCCAGCTCCCCCTTGAGCATTGAGAGCCATCTTCCCCCTTAGTTTTGAGAGAAACCGAAAGGTGTGTGAGTGTTTGAGTGTTCTTCTAAGTTCTTGTGCTAGGAGCTTGAGTGGGCTAGAAAATTTGAAAATTTTCTTGCCTTAGATCTTAGTTTACATTTCAAGTTGTGATTTTAAGTGCTGGAGTAATTTATGGATGAATTTAGAAAAGGTTACCATGCTTGAATCAAACTAGGTTCATTAAGAATGCTTTTAAGTGTTTAAATTGTTTTAAGTGAAAATTTTAGCTATGACATGTCTTAGCATATTTTGATATGATTTATTAATATCTTAGACTAATGGTGGAAGGTTTTATTTTTTATTAGAAGCATGCCATAATAGGTTTTAATTCTATCTTGTTTTGATCGTCAAAATATGCATGGATTTTAAGTAAGTTTGTGATTAAGGCATGAAACTTGATTTATTCCACCTAGGCTTGATGATTAAGCATTTAGAAAACCTTTTGATTGGGATAAGAATGAAAATACATGTTTTGGGTGAGTTTTGAAAGCTTGCCTTTGTGATTTACGCTAAGAACATCAAACTTGATTAATGAAAGATTAATGAAGATTAAGGTTTTTAGCCATGATTAAGTGTTGGTATTAACTTTCTCACCAAATAATTGGCCATTATCATATCATTAAAGACTATAGTGACTGTTTGTGACTAAAGAAAATTGCATAAGCATGCATTCATAGGAATCAATAGTTGAAATCACACTAAGACATCAACTAGAATGCATGCCAAGGGTTGGGAATGTTTGAGCGAGTTCCACTTTGAATTTTACAATTCTAAGGGTATGGATGGTTTTAGAATATGAAAAATATAAGGTCCATAAAGTTTGGTTAGATTTAAGGTTTGTTCGCAAATAGTGATAAATTCATGGCCTTAATGGCAATTTTTGAAAGTTTAGGGATATTTTTGTAAATACTCATTTTTTGAAGCCCTTGATTATGAACATGTTTTATAGTGGTGTAAATCTTAATTTAGTATGAATTTGATTTTAGACACTACGACTTTTCAAACTCAGAACATGTGATATTTTCACCATTTTAGCATATTACATCTAAATTTCATTTTCACATGAAAGCTTGTTACATATGCACATGTCATGAAATACATTTTTTTCAACATAGCATAAAAAATAATTTTTTTCATGACCCCAAAGGCTAGGATGAGGAATTATCCTAGCGAAGCTCCTATGTTCACTCTGGAGTGTTTAAGAATGGAGTGATAACCCCTGAGTTGACGAGAAACAGTGAATGGGCTTCGAGTGGGTTCTTTTTAAAGAACACTGGAGTGAAGTCAAATGTTATGACACCTAAGGCTGGTGGGTGTACATGTTATGATGTTATGTTATATTACCAATGTATTGAGAATGAGTCTGCAGACAACGTAATTTCAACGTGAGTTGTACTATGGTCACAACAAGTACTAACAGTGCATATGGGGAACTGTGACGATAATACATGTTATGATGTTACGATTAAATATGAATTACTAATATTGATGAAATGTTATGATTATTTTTGCCAGTAAAGAGAAAAAGGTTCTTATACGAAAATATATGTCTCAATTTTCTGAAAATGTTAAGGAATTTGGATATGAGACACACACTGATTTTCCGCATTTCATATTTATCATTCTTCATGCGTAATTTATCTTGGTGCAAATTGGTTGATTAACTTACTGAGATTTCAAGTAGATTTCACTCCTTATGGACCCACTATCATTCCACTCGGAATGATAGAAGTTGTGACAGGACTCAAGGAGGACGGATTGGATAGAGCGGTGGATCCAACTGATTAAGGAGGAGCCAGACCTCGAATAAAGACTGGACCATATCCTTATGTTTATAGCATTAGTCCTTCATGCTCTAGAATGCATGAACTATTGATCTAGCTTTGGAGAATTTTTTATGTTTAGTTGTACTAAGGCTACTATTTGGTTCGAACTTATGATGGTCATTAATGCATTGGGATGTTTTTAGTTATTCTGGCATAAGTTTTATTTTCACCCTTAATCTGCTATGAATATTGCATTCTGCTAGTTGTACTTATAGGATGCATTGCATATTAACTGTCATGTACGGGGGTATGTAACGTTGTGTTACATGTGCTGACACTCTAAAGTCTCTGTTCCATCCCAAATGGAGGTTGAGAGCATCATAGAATGCTCATTGCAGTGCACCTCAGAAAACCACCATCGGCCTCAACCATGCCCACCAGATTTTTCTGTCACCAACACATGGATCCTCACCCCCGTAGCCCCGCTCACTGTGCCACCCTAGTGACTCCACAAATGGTCGTTAAGCTTGACCGCACCATGTAGGCTGCCAAACGCCAGAAGCCAGGCATCTATGTGCCAACAAAAACTTCGCCAGCCACCACCTCCCACACCATTGGCACTCTCTGTCGCCGACAAGAAAGTCCTCAACCACAGAAGCAGTTCATGCAGGGCATAGAGCAAGCAGAGGAGTCACGTTGCTGGAGATCAACGATAACCAGGCATTTGTGCACCAATAAGATGCCTGTAGTCACTACCCAACCCATTGGAGTCTTCTATCCCGACCTAGTGGTCCCCGAATGCGGAACTCCCGTTACATACCTACTTGCCACCATAACTCCACCAAAGCTCCACGCCAATAGTACTCGCCACCATATCTCTCTCAAGGGAGGCATCGTCTTCAACCTCCCGAAACCCTAGATTTCTCCATTGTATTGAGCGATATGTGAGGTCATGAAAGATTGTAAAATCATCTATCATAGTGGATTTTTCTCCTAAACAACTCGTGGACGTAAGTTTTTATGCCGAACCACGTAAATCTTTGTGTCTCTCTTTATTTATTTTTACTTGGTTATTTATTATTTATTTTATGGATGAAAGTGAAGAACACCGTATCGACGCTCGAATCACCATTGTGGGCAGGGACTAATTTCTCATTTCGGCTTGTTATGCGAATTTAGGCATTAACAATTAGCGCCGTCTATGGGATCGACGACATCTTTTACACCAAAATTTGGAGAAGGATATTCTCTGACTCACGAGATTGTCTTCGAAAAACAAAATAAGATCTCATCAACTTTGCAATTTCCTATTATTTATTCTCTTCACATTGCAAGGAATGGTAAAACAAATATAGGAAGAGCATAAGGAGCATACCGCACATGCTACATGTATTGGGCATGTGCTGGGCATGCGCCATGCATGGCATACGTATGGAGTGCACGCCCAGTTGATCTCTCATCGTGCAAGACCTCAGCCACCACCCCCAATATCTTGAAGGGATTTGAGGGCAACCTCCCTAGTGACTCCACAAACGGTCGTTGAGCTTGACTTCGCCATGTACACTACCGAAGGCCAGAAGCCAGGCATCTGTGTGCCAACAAGAACATCCTCGACCATAGATGCAGTTCACACAGGGCATTGTGCAGGCAGGGAGTCATGCTGCCAGAGATCCACGATAACTAGGCGTTAGTGCGCTACCTGACCCACTAGAGTCTTTTGTCCCAGCTTGGTGGACCCCGACTACGGAACTCCCGTTGCAAAACTACTTGCCACCAAAACTCCACCAAAGCTCCTCGCCAACAGTACTTGCCCCCGGATCTCTATTATTGTCCGAGTATCTCCATTTATAATTCACGCAAGGTACTTTTAGCATAATCATTTTTTATTGTTAGAATAACTCTAATTAAATGCTCTTGACGTAATCATTCTGATTGTCAAAATATTACTAGGTACTCCTGACATAATCAACTGATTATTAGGGTATCTTATTTAAAATACTCATGGCATAATCATTTTGATTGTCTAAGTACTTCTGGGGAAATATGTTGGGCAGCATCACTATAATTGTTCATTGATGAAACAACTGGCGAAATCATTTTGATTGTCAGAATGCATTTTAGTTTCACGTTCACGTTTGGTTTCAGTTCATGTTTCAATTCTTGTTCAATTCATGTTTCAGTTCACTTTCAAGTTCATGTCATATCAAGTTTCGAGTTCAGTCCATGTTAAGTTCAAGTCATGTCAGTTCATGCCATGTAATATGTCAAGTCACATTATGCTTAGTTATGATTATGTGTATACACTCATGCCTTTACAGCCATGCATGCATCCGTAAAATGTATATTTTCTGTTAACTTGCTGAGATTTGTACTCAAATTTCATCGTAGTAGTCTCAACTACCATTCCGCCCAAAATGTTAGACCATGTGTCAAGATCAGGAGGCGCACCGGAGGTTGGCCGACTGGAGACGGTTGATTAGATGGTGACGGCACGATGCGAAGCTCATAGCCTCAATACTCCAATTTATCGATAGTATTATGGCATCCTTGACTGAGTTGCGTGAGCTACTCAATGTATTAGCCTAATAGTTGCTTTAGTTCCTACTTGTACTTAAGGAGCTCGGTCTCCCGTACTTGTATTATTACAAAACTTTTGGGCTTATGATGTAATCTTGAATGTCTATCACATTTAGTTTATAAATTATGTTTCAATGTTTTGGGATATATCTTGTTTGGTGCATAGTATTGTTTAAGAAAAAACTTATCCACTACAAATATTGCATATTGATATATGCATGTTAGGTGCATTGCATCTTTAACTATCATGAACAGGGATAGGTAATATTGTTGGTTGTCACAGGTGGTATCAGAGCAATACGTATTTGGGTTAAAACCACATGTCCCTAGGACATGCACCAAATATTAGGCTTGAAATTTTAGTCTTTGTTAGGCTTGAATTTCTTGAAGTATAAGAGCTAGTACGTGGTTTTGATACGCGTGCTCGTATGTTTCAGGAAGTGACACATGACGCGCGGTAGGATACCTCGAAACCCCAGTGGAGATATCAATCAAGAGAATCAAAATCCCACGATGGATAGGGAACAAGGATTTACTGAGGTTATACGTTTGCTGACTAATGTGCTTAGACATCAGCAACGAGCGCATGAACCTAGACCCAAAGTTAGGGGTTATTCTTATGAGAAGTTTATGATCCACGGATTTGGTGGGATACCTGAAGGCAGCTTTTGATAAGGGAATTAGGAGCCCTCACTGCTTTGACATGGGAAAGATTTAAAGAGGAGTTTGACAACAAATTTTTCCAGATTCTGTCAAACAACAGAAGGCACAGTACGCTACCAAGTTTCTAGCATTAGGAAGGTTTGCACCTCACCTGATCTCTACAAAAAGAATGCAGGCGTAGAAATTTCAAGGAGGACTTCAGCCTAGGATCAGTAGCAAAGTAGCTTGTCAAATAATGCAAACCTACCAGGAGTTGGTAAACGTTGCTACCATAGCAGAGGCAAAGCAGAAGGATTTGACGGCCCAGATCATTTTAGAAAGAAAGAGGACTTTACCGTATACAACTGAAGAGAGTTCAGAAAGAAAGAAGGTGTTTATTGGATCAGATAAGGGAAAATGCATCGAGATTGGGAGCTCAATGCTGACCACATACCCAATATGTGGGATGTGCGGAAAGAACCATGGAGGCAAGTGAAAACTTACCTTAGGCCTCTGTTTCTTGAAAGAATTTATGGACAGAGCCAACGATTTCGCCAATGCGGAGGACACCCTACAGGCCCTCATTGAGCCAAGAAAAGGAGAGATGAAGTCAGACGGCAAGAACAGAGTTGGAATAGGAAGACTAGCTCAAGCCACCAAGAGAGAAGTCGTGACAGACAGGCGCCTCCATGCGACCAGAGTACCCGGCTTATCCATAACAACTTGAACATACAACAGAAACAGAGTTCTTCGAAAAGGGAACCAATCCAAACTAGAACGTGACAGTGCTTTTGTAAGTATCATTAGACGGACACCCACTGGACAGAAGATTCCACCACAATGAAAAGGAAGGTCGCCGAGTTGGCAGGCACATGAGAGTTCAAGCAGATCGTCGCCAAATGTGAAAAGCCAAAGCAGAGCAACAGTCCAAAAAGGCGACGACTAGCAAGAGAAGATGGGCTCGACCCCTCTCTCCAGAGTAATAGTCGTGGTGACGCGCCTCTAGGATAGATCCGTACCATAGCTAGTGGGTTAGTTGGGGTGGAGCTCCAGCCCCTAGTAGAAGGGCGCTTCTGTGAGATATGAGGAAATCTATGTGGTGGACAGGCTGCCCAAGTGATGGGCACCAAGATGGACCTAGTCTTAAAGATCCTTTGCAAGTTCCAGATGGGCCAATTACAAGGTCAAGAGCCAAGAAGATCAAGAAGGCAATGCAAAGATTGGTAAAATCCACATGGGATGAAGCTAGTAAGACTCCAACACTCAAGATGGGCTTCAGAGAAGGAGATCCATTTTTTATCCACTTGATACAAGCTATAGAAGACATGAGTTAGAGTTATTGTTTGGACCTTGTTTAATTTATTAAAAGAGCTTATTTTATTAGTTATAGAAATTAGTCTAGATTAATGGGGCTTAAGGAAGTTTGGCCCACATATGTTTTATGTTTTATGAACTACGGTTTCAAGAGAAGTTTTTAAGGGTAGTTTGGGGATTGTATTAATTTGAAACTAGGGTTTCTTTTGGAAAGGCCTTGTATTTCGTCCAAGGGTATTTTGGAAAAGAATTTTATGTTAACCTAGAGTTTTTGGGGGATTGAGATATGTAAGTTACTGTACCCAAGTACTATAGCTGTGGCACTATTCATTAAAGGGTATTTTTGGAAGATTAGAATTTATTTTGGCTAGGGTTTTAATTAGGTTTTGATTTAAAAACTCTTTGTAGCCTCATTTTATTAGTTTTTTTTTATGAAATTTGATGAATTTATTCATTGTGAGTTGAGTTTATCTCCTCTTGTTCAAGAATAAACTTTTGAACTTATCAAAGGTAAATCACAAACTTTGCGGCGTTCTTCCTTATAATTTAGGTTCTTGAGACAGGCTCTTCAACGTGTCTAGATTTTCATATAATCTAGATTCTTGAAAAGAGTGCCTCAGCGGGTCTAAATTTTTCACTGGCTTGATTTTGGCTTTCTTGGGTGAGTTCTCAAATTTATTGTGGGTTCAAGAGATATCATTCCCATGGGTTCATATCATTTGGTATCAGAGGTCAATTTCTAATCAGGTCTAATTCTATCTTTTGATTCTGACATCTTTAAATTTTAATTCTAGGTCTTCATTGTTCTAAGTTGCAAAAAAAAAAAGTAGGCTGGTGAAATTCTTAGGGTTTTTGGTTTGGCTGAAATTTGCATCACCTAGGGTTTCAAAATTCTAGGATATCTTGCATCACTAAGTTTGTCAATTGCTTGGAGTATCGTTCCATTGATTATCTTCTGCTTCATTGTCAATTCTTGTGTGTTTGAATTCAATTGCATGATTTTCACAATTGAATATTGTTGTTTGTGATTGAATTAGAGAAAAGAAGAGAAAGGAAAAGAAAAGAAAAGAAAGGAAAGGAAAATAAAGGAAAATAAAATAAGATAAAGTAAAAGAAAAAAAAATTGAGGAAAAAAAAAAGAAAAAAGAAAAGAATAGGTAGCATATTCAAATGTTGCTACATAGTTACAACAAAGAGAAAGAAAAACATTTGTTGATTGAGCTTTATCCTCAAAGGGGCTGAATACATCCTCCTAGTTGGTATCTTGTTTTATAATTAGTTTTTCCCTCGTATAAATTCTTTGAGTCTCATGTCATTTTATTAATTCATTGTTTCTTGTTCTTGTTTCTTGAACTTATTGTTGGTTGGAATAATACAAGGTTATATTGTCTTGATTTAGTTCAACTAGTTCTTAAAGAACTTGAGCGGGAAAACTATAGAGGTAAAATGCAAGAGAGTGTAAGACTATTATCGAGAAAAAGCCAATTAAGAGTGAAACACGAGTGGAGTGCCATTATTCGAGTGTAAACACGTAAAGGAATGTGTGAGCTTTTCCACTAACATTCTTTTTATGCAGCACATTACGATGTCTCATAGGAGTGACTCATCACCAAAAGGGATGGTAGATAACCTATCATTTGTGTTGCAAGTCATGCAACAACAGTTTGAGCGGTTGAACTTGGTGTTGGGTGAAGTGAGAGATAGGATGGATCAACGAGATGCAATGTGTAGAAAACTGCAAGGTGGGAGAGATAGGAGGATGCGTGAGCCTAGTATTGAACATAAGTGTAAGAATGAAGAGTATGGTGAGTCTCCTGCTGACAGACGTGCTTTAAATACACAAATTAAGATGGATGATACAGAGCAGCAAAGTGAGAACATTTTCCATACTAGATGCCACATCAACAACAAGGTATGTAGTATGTTCATTGATGGGAGGAGTTGTTTTAATTTGGCTAGCACTACTTTAGTTGAGAAATTGAATTTACCTACCTTGAAACACCCTAGACCAAACAAGTTGCAGTGGTTGAGTGATTGTGGGAAGGTTAGGGTAAATAAGCAAGTGCTAGTTTCTTTTTTAATTGAGAAATATTAGGATGAGGTGTTTTGTGATGTAGTGCCTATGCATGCTGGCCATATTTTATTGGGGAAGCCATGGGAGTATGATAGGAAGGTGATCCATGATGGGTTAAGTAACATGTACAGTTTTGAAAATGATGGAAAAACAATCAAACTTGCTCTTTTAATCCAACACAGGTCCATGGGGACCAACTGAAACTGAAAAGTGAGGTTGCTCAAAAAAGAAAGACTGAAAATGAGAGTGATCAAAAAAGAAAGAGTGAGAGTGAGAGTGATCAAAAAAGAAAAAGTGAAAAAGAGATTAAACTAAAAAGTAAGAGTGAAAGTGAGATTGTGCTAAAAAGCAAGAGTGACAGTGAAATGGAGAAAAAAAATAGTGAGGCCAAAAAGGAGAGAGAGAGAGAGAGAGAGAGAGAGAGAAATGAGAGAAAAAAAAGATAAGGTTGAGGCTGAGACCTCAAGAAAAAGAGAGAATGAGTTGAAAAACAATTGTGAGGTCGAGAGTTCAAAAAAAGATGAAGAAAAAGAGAGTGACAAAAAAGAGAGAGAGAGAGAGTGAGAGTGAGTGAAAAGAAAGAAGAGAGTGAAAAAAAAAAGAGTGGAAAGAAAAGAGAGTGAAGAAAGTGAGGGAAAAATAAAGAGAAAAGTGAGTTTTTATTCTAAGGCGAGTCTTAATACTAACAAACTTGACGTATATTTGCCTAGTGTTGTTTTCTCTTTATTGCAGGGATATGAGATCGTGTTTTCTAGCAGTGTGTTTAGTGGATTGCCACCTATTAGGGAGATAGAGCACTACATTGATTTTGTACCAGGTACGACAATTTCTACCCTACCTTTCTTTGAAGAACATGAGTCCTTGACACACTTGAAGGGACAAGGTAAGTCGTTGACTAGAATGCATGCTAAGTGGAAGAACTATATTGAGACTTTTCCTCATGTAATCAAATACACACATGGTGAGGAGAATTTTGTGGTTAATGCATTAGTAAGAAGGTATGTCCTTATCTTTATTTTAAATGCAAAGTTATTGAGATTTGAATATGATAAGAAATTGCATGCTAATGATGATGACTTTGCTAGTGTGTATGGAACATGTGAGAAAGCATCGTTTGGTAAGTTCTATAAACTAGATTGGTACTTGTTTAAAGAAAATAGACATTGTGTGCCTACTAGTTTTATGCATAAGTTGCTTGTGTGTGATAGACATGGTGGTTTGTTGGGTAACGTTGGTGTAAGGAAGACTTTAGATGTGTTGCATGAACGTTTGTAGGAGTATCATTTGCCATTCATTGAGATGTTGCATGAACATTTGTGGGAGTATCATTTGCCATTCATTAATGTGTTGCATGAACGTTTGTGGGAGTATTGCTTGTCATTCATTGAGTTTGCATATAATTGGAGTGGTCATTTTGGTGTAAGGAAAACTTTAGATGTGTTTCATCAACGTTTGTGGGAGTATCATTTGCCATTCATTGAATTGTTACATGGACGTTTGCGGAAGTATCATTTGCCCTTATTAGAGTGTGCATATAATAAAACCTTACATATTACTATTTCTTATTCTCCTTTTGAAATTGTTTATGGTTTTGATCCACTTACTCCTTTAGCTTTGATGCTTTTGCTTGTTGATGACAGGAGTAGCTTGGATGAACCATTTCAAATTCTTGAGAAAATTAATGATTATGCATATAAAGTGGATCTTCTCAGTGAGTATCATATTTTTACTACTTTCAATTTTTCTGATCGTTCTCCATATGATGTAGGTGGAGATTCGAGGTCGAATCGTTTTGAGGAGAGGCAGAATGATGGGCACCAAGATGAACCTAATCTTAGAAATCCTTTGGAAGTTCCAGATGGGCCAATTACAAGGTCAAGAGCCAAGAAGATCAAGAAGGCAATGCAAGGATTTGTGCAATCCACTTGGGATGAAGCTGGCAATACTCCAACACTCAAGATGGTCTTCAGAGAAAAAGATCCATTTTTGATCCACTTGATACAAGCTATGGAAGACATGAGTTAGAGTTATTGTTTGGACCTTGTTTAAATTATTAAAATGGCTTATTTTATTAGTTATAGAAATTAGTCTAGAATAATGGGGTTTGAAGATGTTTGGCCCACATATGTTTTATGAACTACGGTTTCAAGATAAGTTTTTAAGGGTAGTCTAGGGATTGTTTTAATTTGCAGTTAGGGTTTCTTTTGGGAAGGCCTTGTATTTCACCCAAGGGTATTTTGGAAAAGCATTTTATGTTAACCTAGGGTTTTTAAGGGATTGAGATATGTAAGTTACTAGAGTCGAGTACTGTAGCGGTGGCACTATTCACTCAGGGGTATTTTTGGAAGATGGGGACTTATTTTGGCTAGGGTTTTATTTAGGTTTTGGTTTAAATACTCTTTGTAGCCTCATTTTATTAGTTTTTTATGAAATTTGATGAATTTATTCATTGTGAGTTAAGTTTATCTTCTCTTGTTCTTAAATGAACTTTTGAACTTATCAAAGGTAAATCACAACCTTTGTAGCGTTCTTCCTTATAATTTAGGTTCTTGAACGGGTCTAGATTTTCATATAATCTAGGTTCTTGAAACAAGTTCCTCAACGGGTCTAAATTTTCCATTGGCTTGATTTTGGCTTTCTTGGGTGAGTTTTCAAATTGATTATGGGTTCAAAGGATTTCATTCCCACGGGTTCATATCACCAAGCATTCGCAACTCAGTGGCACAACGACAATCTCCTTCGGGGAAGAAGATTGGGAGAGAGTCTTGTACCCGCACAACGGCGCATTGGTGGTGACCTTCTTGATCGCCAACTACACTACCAAGCGAATTCTGGTCGACAACAAAAGCTTCGCAAACATCTTATTTTGGGAGGCTTTTGGCAAAATGGGCATAGACATTGGCAAGCTGTTGTGGCACCCCCCGCCCCTGCTTGGGATTGGACGATAACTGAAACATAAGGACATTCAACACAAGGCTACATACCCCTCGTACATTACAGATAAGATGCAATGCACCTGTGTATACTAGAAGTATGCAATAAATAATGTAGCAGAAAATGTAAAGTTCATATAAGACTAGGCAATGTCTAAAGCAATATCCTTGGCACATGGTACCGTAAGACTAAACATAACCAAAACATTGCCTTTAACATAACATACTTTTCAAAAGTACCAAATAAAAGATATGTTCATTGTCTCCCAAAACATTAGTACTGAAAACTTTTTCCCAAAACAAAAATGACCAATCACAAAAAGGCCTTAAATCATTAGACATCCAAAACATGTTTCCTGGCACAAGAAAACAGTCCCTCTTTTTTTTTTTTTTTTCTCTGACTAGTTGACCTTCTTTCTTTTCTCCAAAAATAGATTGATCCTTATCCCGATTTCTTAATCTCTTCAGCTTGTCAATGAGCTGCAATGCCTCAAAAATAAGTCGGTCGGCGTTCTCTATCCTATCCAACAAGGAGGGTTTGTCGAGCTCTCATTGTTCTTCAATACCTCTTCGATGGTTGGGGTACTGTCCTCTTGCATTTCACCATGGGAGTGATCTTCTAAACCTGTCACAACTTATATCATTTTAGATGAGAAATGGTAGTGAAAACTACCACAATGAGATTTCGAGAAACCTTAGCAAATAAATATACAACATACACATTGCCAATCGTGGAATGCATGCATGAACATATACTTGACATATGACGTGACCGAAACCTGGCATATGTACTTGACCTTTTTCGAAAGACATGTAATAGAAATCTTTAGACTTTTTGAAAAACATCTTTGACATTCATATGAAATCGTATCATATCACGTGATTCATATCATGTGAGCTCGTATCATGTGATTCATATCATGTGAGCTCATATCATGTGAGCTCGTTGCCTTGTTCTTATAACACATGTTGGATACAACACAACTCCCCCAAGCACCGCTTGTTCCTGCTAATTACCGCAACACCAATGATCTATACATCGTGGTGAATACGTCTTATTCATAATCATTATAATAAAACAGTACTTTGTCGAGTTATTTGCCTTAGTCATGGCACTCACTACCATTAGGTGCTACCTCGCTCCGACATCCTTTCCATAAAAATCCATATGAGGTACGCCAACGGTTTTTTGTTGACCCAAGGGTTACCACTCTATTCTTAAGCACTCAAGAGTGGACAGAGGAGTTCCACCAGGACATTCTCTCGTCCTAGCATTTGGGGTCGTGATAAAACATTTACAGACACTTTTGAAGAAATCATTTACCCAAATGCATGTAACATGAGACTTAAAACGTGCTCTTTCTTACACTTAACACGTGACATATGAAATGTCGTGCATGCAATAATAAAGTGTAACACATTCGAATCATGGCATGGTAACATATGAGCATGGCATAGTTCAACATCGAAACACTTAATCCAACACACACAAACATGCTACAACCGAAACTTATATGGTTGGTTCATTAGCATGAAAACATAACTACAATGGACTATGGATCCTTCCTCTTCCCCATGTGTGTCCCTTCTTTTTTCCCATGTGTGTCTCTTCCTTTTCCCCGTGCATGTTCCCTAGGTGGCTTCTCCCAATCTCCAAAGTCGTCTAGAATCTCTAAATATGACATGTGGCAAGTGAGGGATGGTTGTATGAGTGTGGTGGCCGAAATCCTAGGGTTAGGAGGGTAATTTCGTGTGGTGCCCTTTTCCATTTCCCTAAGGCAAGTCTTCTAGAACCTTTCTTCCACCAACAAGTGAGTGACAAATGGCATGAGGATCTGAAAATGCCCTTGGGTGGGTGTGTGGCTTAGAAATCCAAATGCATCTTGGTGTCTTCCCCATGTAGATCTCTTGGGATTCTTGAAAATGACAAGTGGCATAAGGTGGGTTCCTTAGTGAGTGTGGGGCGTGTTGGCCAAGCAGCCATTGGCCTCCCCTAGGTGAATCTCATGATTAACTTCTAGAATCCTTCATGCGTGGATAACATGTGGCAAGTCCAATGGTTGTAACTAGGGTAGCTGTGCAAGCCTCCCTTGGCCTTCCTAAAACCCTATTCTCTCTCTACCTTAGCCCACTATCAGTCCAGATTCATGGACTACGCATGCGCGACAAGTGGCACAAGCCACATGGTGTGGGGCGTGACCTATGGTCCTTTGGGGCTTTTTGGGCTTAAGCCCACCTAATTGGCCGAAATCCAAAGGCTTAGATGGCTCTTCTCTTGGGCTTTGGTTACCTAATCCTGAGGCCCAATGTCTTAGTCATTCTATGCCTAAATCATGGCCCTTAATAAAACAAGAACTTAGGCAACGTAAAAGTCTAGCTAAGTCCGAGTTATCACAGTTGCAACCCTCACCAACCCCTCTAACAGGATTCTCTAATGATACAATCTAGCTAGTGGGCACCATAACCCTGCTTGTCACGATGGGAAAAGGGGCATGCATAGCCACCACAATGACTGATTTCTTGATAATCAAGGCCCCATCATCCTACAATACCATATAAGGGCGCCCAACCATAAATAGCCTCAAGGTTATTATGTCCACCCACCGCCTCAAGATGAAGTTTTCGACAAAAACAGGAGTAGTTAATGGAGTGGAACTCAGAGAACCCGATTGGGCCAGGGAGATAGAGAGTACCAAGATACAGGTGAACTCCCAATCGACAAACAAATGGCAAGGAAAGTTAAAAGGAGGGCGGCACAGTTCACTAAGGTGGACAATGTACTCTACAGGCAGGGCTTTGCCACCCCACTATTAACATGCTTCTCCCCCCAGGAAGCCCAATATGTCCTAGTGGAGATACATAAAGGGGTGTGCGGGAATCACTCCAGAGAAAAAGCTTTAGCTAGAAAGGTCCACCTAATGCCCATAAGTGCCAGGTGTTTGCATCGGTGACACATTGGGAGTGGTGTGCAGAGCAGAGGATTCAGGTCAAGTACTCATCTCTGAGACACCCTCAAGCTAATGGACAGGCAAAGGCTATGAACAATGCCCTACTAGGGATATTAAAGAAGAAGCTAATAAACAAAAAAGGATAATGGGTGGAAGAGCTTCTCGGGGTACTATGGGCATACAGAACTACAGTGAAGACCACAACTGGAGAAACCCTGTTCGCTCTGCACCTATCGCACTCCCCACTTCAACCTCCCACAAAACGACAAGGCACTATAAGAGCACCTTGATCTCTTGGACGAAGAAAGGGAAGAAGTAGAGGTCCAGGCAATCCTGAACAAAAGAAAGATGGAACGTTATTTCAATAAAAGGGTTAGGCCCAGCACCTTCAAAATAGGCGACCTAGTACTGTAAGAAACTGGGGTCATGAGGAAAGATGAGGGAAAGTTTGGCCCCCGTTAGGAAGGGCGAAAGATGAGCAAGGGAAGGAACTGTTGCATCCCTAGAATGAGGAGCATCTAAAGAAGTTTTACCCTTGATTATGTATTTTTGCCAGTGAAGAATAATGAAAAAAGGCGATTATTCCCCTCCTTCCAAGTGTGTTCGGAAGCAGCAAAGGGCACAGAGGTCACACGACCTCACGACCACCCAAACACCAATGACGAGTCCAAAGACTCACAGTGAAGTAAAGGGCGCAGAGGTCAGACGATCCCACGACCCTCCAAACACCAATAACGAGTCCAATGACTCGCGATGAACCAAAGGGAGTGGAGGTCAGACGACCCCAAAAGCCTCTAAACAGCAATGACAAGTCCAAAAACTTACCGTACCTGCAACCCTCCAAACACCAATGACAAGTCCAAAAACTCGTGGTAAACCAAAGGGCGTGGAGATCAGACAGCCTTGCAACCCTCCAAACACCAATGATGAGTCCAAAGACTCATGGTGAATCTCAAAGGGCACGGAGGTCAGACGACTTTGCGACCCTCCAAACACCAAATGTGAGTGCAAACGCTCACGGTGAGTCAAAGGGTGTGAGGTCATACAACCCCTCAAACACCAATGACGAGTCCAAAGAGTGAACCAAAGGGCACAGAGGTCAAATGACCCTGCAACCCTCCAAACACCAATGTGAGTCCAAAGACTCACGGTGAATCAAAGGGCATGGAGCTTAAAAGACCCTGCGCTTCAAACACCAAATGCGATAGCAAACGCTCACAGTGAACCAATGGGCTTGGAGGTCAGATGACCCCACGACCCTCCAAACACCAAATGCGACAACAAACGCTCGTGGTGAACTAAAGGGCATGAAGGTCATACAACCATCCAAATATCAATGACGAGCCCAAAGACTTGTGGTGAATTAAAGGGCACGGAGGTCAGAAGTTAGCAGCGTGGCCAACCTTATTGGATCAATAAAGGCATGAAGCGCACATTGGTCAACAAGCTCAAGACAAGTAACAAATAGCCAAACAAAAGCAAAAGCATCAAACTAAAACAACGGATCACAAAAAAAAGTCTATAGAAACATCCATACATTGTTCAGCAAAAAAAAGTATACATGATACAAGAAGATCCTAAGAGGGAGGAGCAGTAGCGTCTGTAGCCATAGACGTTGCAGCAAATAAGGCATCGGGCATGGTGTCATGCCCTAATGCGTCGATGAACTAGCGGGAAACAGGGTCAGGCTTGAACGCCTCAAAACTAGTTTCCTGAGATCAGCACGAGGGTTCACCAATAAGAAAGACCTAAGTTGCACCACACCAGCTGTAACAGCCCGCTAGAAATTCATTGGTAGAATTTCTATTGACTTTAGGAATCTCGTAAAAACTCCATAAGTTTTTACGAATTGACCAATCGCATAGGTTTTAGTCTATCAACATAGTCAGTGTTATCACTCACTATGGTGCTAGAAATATGAGTTTTATTTATTTAAGGTGGTTAGAAGTGTCAGAATGCATTATGGTCTACGCCATTAGACTCAGTTGATTATTTAGGATTTTATAGCGCAATAGCTTATTTTCATAATTCCGGACGAAACGTCTGTTGAAAATTGTGAAATTATTTTTAGGGGTACTTCGGGGTTGAATTTCGTTAAACGATTTTCACTATAGGTTAATATGAATATTCAGAATTTTTTAGTACTAAGTTCATTATGTATTTTTTTGAAGTGAATAGTAACTTCGATAAGCGCACCCATTGCAGTGTTTTCAAAATCACAGTGTGGAATGTCCAAATTAGGTTAGAGAAGTTTTATTTGGACACTTGGCAAGATCTTAGCCACACTTAGTGAATGGTATTAGACACTTGGCACAAAGAAGAACCATTAGATAGATTTGTGAAGGAATCAAGGTATGAGATCATGCCACCTAAGCAAAGCTGTGTTTCATCTGTTCAACCAAATTGTGCCAGACTAAAGAGGGTTTCAACCCAAGCAATACCCTAAATGGTTGGAATCCAATTGAAATCCCAAAAGCTTGGTTGAAACCAAAACCCTAAATGGTTTTCCCAAACCCTAAAGTTGGCCTCCAAACCCATTTTAATCCGATTTTTAACATTGTTTTTAATCACTTGATTAAATCACTTCCACATGCTATTAATTAATCAAATCCTTGTTATAACATCATTATTCAACCTTTTAAACATTGGGAATTTGATTGGGGTAAGAAAAATTGATTTTGGGCTTGACAGCATCTCAAACCCTAACCAAACCCCCTTTAAACCCCAAATTGAAGCCCACTTGGTGGGGCCCACCAAGGCCCACGAAATTGGCCACCTTGGCAAAGCTTCTTGGAGAAGTTTCCTCCCCCACATGGCAGACCATCCACTGCCATTGGCTGCACCCAATAGTGCCTTGATGTGAAGGAGAAATCCACTCCATCAACCTCCATCTTTCACAGCAGCTGCAGGCAGTCTCTGCCCCTCTCTATTCTCCACTTTATGTCACATAGCCACCTCCAATCAAGGGTCATTCCAGCCCACAACTTCCCCCTCCAGGAGTCTATAGTCATGTAAGGCACTTTTCATTCCATTTTATCACTTTTTTTCCCCTGTTCTTAGAGAGAAACCCAAAAGAGCTCTCTCGGGCAGATTTTTGGGACATTTTTCGTGGCCATTTACGACCCCTTGTAAGTATTTTTGCATGCTGATTCCTTCACATACGTTGTTCTTCTTTGAGTCTAGTTTCGGTGGATATCTTATTAGTCTCATTCCATGCACATTTGGTCGGTCAAAAGTATTTTTAACCGTGGAAAGGTCATTCTGGGCGTGAAACTGGAGAGTATGTCATGTTTCGGAAGTTTTGACCAAGCTAATGGACATATCTTGGTCCGAAAATTTTATGGAGTGTTGTTAACATGTTTTTATGAATGTTCATTGAGGTTTTGTTGCTTGAATAAAGCTTTTGATGATAGATTTTCTTAGAGTTAAAAACTTGAAAACTGGAAGTGGAAAAACAGTTTCTGTTTTGTGAAAGTTTGAATATTTCGTGATTTAATCTTATTCCAAAGGCTTTGACATTTTTATATGATGATCCTAAGCCTCTTATATACATGTTAGGATGTTATTTCGAAGATATTTAGTATTAGTTTCAAAGATATGATTTTCTATGCAAGAGGATTTCGGTTAGGCCTAAACTTTGATGTTTTTGAATTAGATCCATGTTTTATTAAATCTTAGCCATGTGATTTTAAGTTTGATGGTTGGAACTTCTTTAGGACACATTTTTTAAACCATGTGATGTGTTATTTTGAAGATCACATGCCTTTAAGCCATGGATCAAGAGATTGATCATAGTTAGTTGGGAAAATCAGTTTCTGTTTTGGACTAAGTTTAAAACCAAAAACTCCAAGTGTTGTTTTGTGATTTTTGGTGAGTTTTGTTTGATGATTTAAAGCATGTTTGATCTTAGGATGATGTTATGAATATGTTAGAAGTAAGATTTGATTTTTTTGGAATTCTTGGAGATGTTTTTATTAAGGTCAAAACTTGTGATTTAAGGTTTACCTTTTGTTAAAAAGTTTGGGTCTTCTTACAAAATGTTTGGTGTTGATAATTAGCTTTTCTTAATGGATATTTTAAGTGTATTTTTTAAACTTAGGATAGGAAGATCCTTGTTACAAAATTTTGGTTTAATCATGGGTTTTGAATGTGGAAGAAATTGCAACGAAAATCAAGAGAAATGGTCTATGTAGGTTTCGGCCATAGTAAGTTTTCATAGTTGCGATTGGTTTTAAATTTGTCTGAGTTGATATTTGAGTTTGGGACAAAATTTACATGAGGAATGTAAATTTTGGTAATTTTTAGAATTAGGATATCAAATCCTTAAGTTAGGGGTAAAATGGTCATTTGCCCACATGTAGAGGGTAAAATGGTAATTTTACTCTAAGTTGCCTCTTTTCACATTCCTAATTGTTAGTAATTAATTTCTAACTTGTAGAATACCTTTTTACAGTTCCTCGTGTTTCGCGCTTTATTCTAGTAGAACGCGACGATCGAGGTAAGTTAGCTTTTAACTTACTATCAGTTTAATCTGTATGAGTGATAAGTAAGGGAACTAAATTGTATGTATGCATGTTATCATATGTGTCATGCCGAGTCATTACATATTTATCTGTTACACATAATTTATTCTGTCATGAATTATTCATCTATTACAAAAGATATTTTGTCACGTATTCCTATACATTGCAAGTATGTCATGTTAAGTTAAGTATGTCATATGTTACATGTATTTCATGTCAGGTAATATTCACTGTCACATGTTACACCATGTTAAGAAATGTTGTCTGTTATATGGTACGTTATGTTACGAAATGTTGCATGTTACATGTATGCCATGTTATAAAATGTACTCTGTTACATTTATGTCTTGAAGTATGTCATGTCTGTCATCTTATGTTCATATCACGTTATGCTACGTCAGGACTTTTGTCTTTTATGTCACGTTCATGTTACATCATGTTACGAAATATCATGTATGCCAGTTAAGTTATTCATGTCAATCACAACCCTAAGCGCTAAGATGGGGTAATATCCTAGTGGAACTCCTTTGTTCACGCTGGAGTGTCTAAATAGGTGTGAAATTCCCTGGGTTGACAAATACAGTCAACAGGTTGCGAATGGGGCCTAATTAGCTGGTCACCGGAGCACGCCAGGCACTAACGTCGATGGTGCCACACATTATGTTACGTGTGTCCACAACAAGTGTGGCACAAACAAATAAGTCATGGGGCCACAACAACTGTGGAGCATGAAATATGGGGGGCCACAACAACTGTGGAGCATACATTACGTGAGACATAGCAATTGTGACACGTAAAATACGTGGGGCCACAACAACTGTGGAGTACGTATTAACGCACTCACAGCTGGTATAGAAACCTGTGATGTGATGCGGTAATCGGCAGGGACACACGGCTCAAGAGGACCTGTGTAGCACCCATATGGTCACTTTAATGATTAAGTCTATTGAATAAGATTCCAAGTTTGATGCAAACCAAGGAGCTGGACATGCTGATCATACAAGTGGGAATGGAGCTGAATTTGCAAAAGACCCTTTGTCACTTCCTAGTGGCCCAATTACAAGACTTAGAGCCAAACGATTCAAGGAAGCACTAAATGGGCTAATCCAAGAGAATTGGGCTGATTCTAAAAAGACCAAGATGGGCTCAAATAATATTCAAGACTTAGTCCATGTCATCAAGGCAATTGAAGAGGCTAATTAGCACATAGAAATATGATGGCTAATTAGCACATAGAAATATGATGAATGGTCTGACCATTAAAGGACGTGAATTTGTTAAGTTTCAAGAATATTAAATAGGTGAATGAACTTGGTCTTGCCTGGGTACGTGAAATACATTGAATTTAGTCATTTTGTCATTACTGGCTGCCTCTAGAAGTCCAAGAGGCCTAAAATTCGTGGGACTTGTTATGTTAATATTTGTGTTGCTTTTAAAGCTGTAGTTATGACTTTTCCTATTCTTGGAGGGTTGTTCCAAGTATATAAAGGGGTTATTTCGAGTTTTAATATCAGATTTGAAATTTCAGAAGCTTATTTGTCTTTGTGAGGTCTTGTGTTCCTCTTGGTTCTTCAAAGAACTCTTTGAACTTATCAAGTTAATCTTGTGGCGTTCAAGCTCCAAACTTATCACCTTGATTCTGATTTCTTGGTGTGGCGTTTTCAATCCTTCGTAGTCTTGGTTTTTCATCTAGTTCGGTGACTGGTCAAGGCTCAACAAATCTTGTCAATACGATCTTGGGGTTCCAAGTCATCATTGTTATCGGGTTTCATCACAATTGTTGGTGGAGTTCATATCATTTTGGTATCAGAGCTTTGGTTCTAAGATAAGTTTGTCTATCTTTTATTTTCGTTCTATTTCCTGTTCTTTGCTGTAAAAAAAAAAAAAAAATGAAAACAAAAAGATATTATATAAAATAAAAAAAAAAAAGGTACACGATTCCAGTAAGAAAACTTCTTCCTTTCAATCTTGTATCTCACCTTATTCAAGTACTTGAACTTTTGATGAGTTTTGGTTGTTTATTTTCTGAATTGCTGCTGGATTATTTTGAATGAGTTTCTTGAAGTTCGATTAAGAACTAAAGAAGACACAGAAGAGTGGAAAAAGGCAAGAGTGCGAGACCATATGAGGGTAAAAGCCGTTTAGAGTGAAAACACGAGTGCAAGTGTATCAATTCTTGAGTGAAACACGTGAGGGAGTGCTTGTGAGGATTCTAACTTTGTTTGCAGATTTTAAAACATGTCTAATAATCAAGAAGAAGACACAACCGAAGAATTTCGACAACCTCCAGTTCCAAACCTCCAAATGCAAGCGATGTTAGGGGAGATGAGGCGTATGTTGAGGGCTGAATTAGAACCTATTCACGAAAGGTTGGACAGGGTAGAAGCAGAAACTCCTAGGGGCCAGCAACATGACATCCACAATAGGCAGCATGGTGGGCGTGGTCCGTGGCGGAATGTTGATGGAGAGGCGGAGTCGGAGGAGTTTGATGAGCAATATTTGAACCGAGGCAGGATTGAGCGTGGGTATAGAAATAGAGAAGCTAGGATGGGTAGGCCTAGGAGGGATAACGATTTAGGAAATATAAAGATTAAAATCCCATCTTTTCAAGGTAAAAATGATCCTGAAGTTTATTTGGAGTGGGAAACTAAAATGGAGATGGTTTTTGATTGTCACAACTACTCAGAGATAAAGAAGGTTAAGTTGGCTGCAATTGAATTTACCGATTATGCCATTGTGTGGTGGGATCAATTACTGATTAATAGGAGGAGGAATAGAGAGCCACCCGTGGACACTTGGGAGGAAATGAAAATGCTTATGAGGAAGCGTTTTGTACCCAGCCACTATTATAGGGGATTGTATCAAAAATTACAGAGGTTAATTCAAGGATCTAAAAGTGTGGATGAGTATTACAAAGAGATGGAGGTAGCTATGATCCGGGCTAATGTAGAAGAGGACCGGGAAGCCACCATGGCTAGGTTTTTGCACGGTTTAAATCGTGAGATTGCGGATATAGTCGAGATGCAGCACTATGTTGAGTTGACAGATATGGTGCATCAAGCCATAAAGGTGGAGGAA
The DNA here is from genome assembly GCF_001411555.2 of Juglans regia. Lineage (NCBI taxonomy): Eukaryota > Viridiplantae > Streptophyta > Magnoliopsida > Fagales > Juglandaceae > Juglans > Juglans regia. The sequence goes on along the minus strand of NC_049905.1, from coordinate 15,015,639 downwards.
CAATTCAAACGAAAGGGATTGGCTAGGAGGGGACTGCCTATGGCTACAACCAGCTCGTGGAAGACAACTCCAAAAAGGGATGAGCAGCAACAAAATAAGCCAAAATTTGAATCCTCTAAGAATGCCAACTTAAAGACCTCCACTACTTCAGGTACAATCGAGACTTCAAGTTCTAAAACACGTGATATTAAATGTTTTAAATGTCAGGGGCGCGAACATATAGCCAGCCAGTGTGTAAACAAGAGGGTGATGGTGATAAATGCCCAAGGAGAGCTTGAGTCAGAAAATGAGGAAGAAGTAGATAATGATGATATGCCATCTAAGGAGGATGCTGACGATGAGCAAAATGCTGTGGTTGGAGATTTATTGGTTGCAAGGCGAGTTCTCAATGTGCAGGTTAAGGAGGAAGAAAGTAACCAAAGGGAGAACTTGTTTCATACTCGGTGCTTTGTAAATAACAAAGTTTGCAGTGTCATTATCGATGGTGGGAGTTGCACAAATGTAGCCAGCACTTATTTGGTGGAGAAATTGGCTTTAACTACCTTGAAACATCCTCAACCTTACCGGCTTCAGTGGTTGAATGAATGTGGGGAAATCAAGGTGACAAGACAAGTGTTGGTGGCATTATCCATTGGCAAATATGAGGATGAGGTGCTTTGTGATGTGGTTCCTATGCACGCATGCCATTTACTGTTGGGAAGACCATGGCAGTATGATCTGAGGGTTACGCATGATGGATTCACAAATAAGTATTCCTTCACTCTTAATAGGCAACCTATTACTCTTGTGCCATTAACTCCAAAACAGGTCAGGGAGGACCAATTAAAGTTACAAAGTTCGAATGAAAAAAAGAAAGAAAAGGAAAGGAAAGCCGAAACTGAAAAAAAAGACTTAAAAAAAAAAAGGAGAGAAAAACATTGATCAGAGTGAAAAAGAAAGAGAGAGGATTTCGGCTATAGTGAGAGCAAGAGAGGAGAAATTCAATTACATTGCAAAAAAAAGTGAGATCAAGAGAGCATTATTTTCACACCAGCCCCTTATTGTACTCATGTACAAGGAGGCTCTTTTATGTACTAATGATCTCGTCGGTGCTTTGCCGAGGACCATAAGGTTCTATATGTTGTATACCTATTCTAAGGAGAAGCTGGAATATGGTGGGGTACACAAAGGCAGCTTCTAGTTAGGGAACTAGGTAGTTTGAATGCATTGTCTTGGGAGAGATTTAAGGAAGAGTTGACAACAAATTCTTCCCAGATTCTGTCAAATAGTTGAAGGCGCAGGAGTTCGCGACTTTAACTCAAAGCAATTTGATCGTCGAGCAGTACGCCACTAAGTTTATGGCGTTAGGAAGGTTTGCACCACACTTGATTTCTACTCAATGGATGTAGGTGCAGAAGTTTCAAGCAGGACATCGGCCAAGGATCCGTAGCCAAGTAGCTTGCCTAAGAATAAAGAATTATCAAGAGTTAGTAAACGTGGCCGCGATAGCAGAGGCTGAGCAGAGAGGTCTAGCGATCCAGATCAATACCGAATGAAAGAGAACTTCATTGTATGCTACTGAAGAAAATCTAGAAATGAAGAAGATGTCTACTGGACCAGATAAGGGAAAAAGCATCGAGATTGGAAGCTCAGTACTAACCACGTGCCCAATATGTGGGATGTCAGGAAAGAACCATGGAGGCAAGTGCAAACTTACCTTAGGACTCTGTTTCAGATGTGGCCAACCTGACCACTTGATCAGAAATTGTCCCAAAAGAGGCCGGAGAAATGGAACTGTTCCCATTGGAGATTCCAAACCAAAGCCGCGACCTCCAGTACTAGCTTAAGTGTATGCAGGTACTTCTAGAGACGCAGATGCTAACGCCCTAGGAACTAAAGGAGTTGGCGTCGTCACTGGTATTTTTTTTCTAAGAGCTCTATATTGTTAAGCTTATTTAAGGTTGATTAGATTGCAATTGAGGGTACTATTGCATTATTGATACTGTGGGTAAGTTAAATCATTGAGGTTTATAACTTGTACGCAGTTTGATTCAAGCGAGGCCTTTTAGTGATTGTGGTATTGCACGAGAGTTCAGTTCGTACTTTGAATTGTTACCAGGTGGTAAGAGTAACATTTCTCATTAGGAGTATTTTTATTCATACCAGGGTAGATATGTAATACCTTTTAGTAGTACAAGGAAGGATATTCAAGGTTGATGAATTAGTATCCCACGTATTTGGAGTTTGTTTTGATTATGAGGTTACAATGAAATTTGTGTTCGGAAGAGTAAAGTGTGTGGAAGAAACTTTGGCCTTAGTAGGATTCACTTATGATAATAGTTTTATCCAATTGTGAATAAATGATTTCTGGCAAAGCACCATGTTTGTGGAAACCAGGATTGCCCTTATATTGGAGACATTTATATGGGGAGTAAAATCTTGTCTTGAGAATCTACGTGAATAGTAGGAACAAATTCTTTGGGTCAGAATTAGAGGCAGCTCATGATGGATAGAAGAGCTATGTCAATCATAAGAGAGAAAATCTTGAGTTGAGGTTAATAGCTAATCGTTTATCGAGGTACCACCTAGGAGGAGGAACGATTCGTGGTGATTATGAAGGAGTAAGCTAGTCTTAGGTAGATATAATTCCTTGAGAAAATAGAATGTGAATATTGTTGTGTATGGATTAAATTCTTCCAAACTGAACTACATGAATACTTGAAGTTTTAGATTTAGAGAGTATGCTGGTACGACTTGACCTACCTTGTGGAAGAACTCCAGTACAAATTGATATGATTTGAGAGAAAGAGAGTTAAGAATGAAAGATACATATACACGTTGTGGATAATACTTTGAACAGTAAGGAGAATAATGATTTCATTTAAGTAAGGAATCAGTATCCTAGATGGTCAGCCTAGAAGTCAGTAAGTTTAGGCTATAACCTTTGGGAGTGTTATACCCTTATGTTATGGTGGTAGTTATTTTGTGTAACCGTGTGATGATTATAGCTAAGAATAATGTTGACTACGAGAGGAAGACGTTACCTCAAGAAGAATTTCACCTGCCCCATGAGCGTGATGAGGCATCCAGTGTTGGATAGTAGGTTGGTAAGCAACCTCTTCTTTTGAGTGAGTTTTCTGTTTGTACTTGCATCTATTTCGGGGATGAAATCTTTTTTTTAGGAGGGGAGGATGTAACAGCCCGCTAGAAATTCATAGGTAGAATTTCTATTGACTTTAGGAATCTCGTAAAAACTTATGGAGTTTTTACGAATCGACCAATCGCATAGGTTTTAGTATATCAACATAGTCAGTGTTATCACTCACTATGGTGCTAGAAATATGAGTTTTATTTATTTGAGGTGGTTAGAAGTGTCAGAATGCATTATGGTCTACGCCATTAGACTCAGTTGATTATTTAGGATTTTATAGCGCAATAGCTTATTTTCATAATTCCGGACGAAACGTCTGTTGAAAATTGTGAAATTATTTTTAGGGGTACTTCGGGGTTGAATTTCATTAAACAATTTTCACTATAGGTTAATATAAATATTTAGAATTTTTTAGTACTAAGTTTATTATGTATTTTTTTGAAGTGAATAGTAACCTCGATAAGCACACCCATTGCAGTGTTTTCAAAATCACAGTGTGGAATGTCCAAATTAGGTTAGAGAAGTTTTATTTGGACACTTGGCAAGATCTTAGCCACACTTAGTGAATGGTATTAGACACTTGGCACAAAAAAGAACCATTAGATAGATTTGTGAAGGAATCAAGGTGTGAGATCATGCCACCTAAGCAAAACTATGTTTCATCTGTTCAACCAAATTGTGCCAGACTAAAGAGGGTTTCAACCCTAGCAAAACCCTAAATGGTTGGAATCCAATTGAAACCCCAAAATCTTGGTTGAAACCAAAACCCTAAATGGTTTTCCCAAACCCTAAACTTGGCCTCCAAACCCTTTTTAATCCGATTTCTAGCATTGTGTTTAATCACTTGATTAAATCACTTCCACATGCTATTAATTAATCAAATCCTTGTTATAACATCATTATTCAACCTTTTAAACATTGGGAATTTGATTGGGCCAAGAAAAATTGATTTTGGGCTTGATAGCATCTCAAACCCTAACCAAACCCCCTTTAAACCCCAAATTGAAGCCCACTTGGTGGGGCCCACCAAGGCCCACGAAAATGGCCACCTTGGCAAAGCTTCTTGGAGAAGTTTCCTCCCCCACATGGCAGACCATCCACTGCCATTGGCTGCACACAATAGTGCCTTGATGTGAAGGAGAAATCCACTCCATCAACCTCCATCTTTCACAGCTGCTGCAGGCAGTCTCTGCCCCTCTCTATTCTCCACTTTATGTCACATAGCCACCTCCAATCAAGGGTCATTCCAGCCCACAACTTCCCCCTCCAGGAGTCTATAGTCGTGCAAGGCACTTTTCATTCCATTTTATCACTTTTTTTCCCCGTTCTTAGAGAGAAACCCAAAAGAGCTCTCTCGGGCAGATTTCCGAGACATTTTGCGTGGCCATTTACGACCCCTTATAAGTATTTTTGCATGCTGATTCCTTCACATAAGTTGTTATTCTTTGAGTCTAGTTTCCGTGGATATCTTATTAGTCTCATTCCATGCTCATTTGGTCGGTAAAAAGTATTTTTAACCATAAAAAGGTCATTCTGGGCGTGAAACTGGAGAGTATGTCATGTTTTGGAAGTTTTGACCAAGCTAATGGACATATCTTGGTCCGAAAATTTTATGGAGTGTTGTTAACATGTGTTTATGAATGTTCATTGAGGTTTTGTTGCTTGAATAAAGCTTTTGATGATAGATTTTCTTAGAGTTAAAAACTTGAAAACTGGAAGTGGAAAAACAGTTTCTGTTTTGTGAAAGTTTGAATATTTCAAGATTTAATCTTATTCCAAAGGCTTTGACATTTTTGTATGATGATCCTAAGCCTCTTATATACATGTTAGGATGTTATTTAGAAGTATTTAGTATTAGTTTTAAAGATATGATTTTCTATGCAAGAGGATTTCGGTTAGGCCTAAACTTTGATGTTTTTGAATTAGATTCATGTTTTATTAAATTTTAGACATGTGATTTTAAGTTTGATGGTTGGATCTTCTTTAGGACACATTTTTTAAACCATGGGATGTGTTAGTTTGAAGATCACATGCCTTTAAGCCATGGATCAAGAGATTGATCATAGTTAGTTGGGAAAATCAGTTTCTGTTTTGGACTAAGTTTAAAACCAAAAACTCCAAGTGTTGTTTTGTGATTTTTGGTGAGTTTTGTTTGATGATTTAAAGCATGTTTGATCTTAGGATGATGTTATGAATATGTTAGAAGTAAGATTTGATTTTTTTGGAATTCTTGGAGATTTTTTATTAAAGTCAAAACTTGTGATTTAAGGTTTCCTTTTTGTTAAAAAGTTTGGTGTTGATGATTAGCTTTTCTTAATGGATATTTTAAGTGTATTTTTTAAAATTAGGATAGGAAGATCCTTGTTACAAAATTTTGGTTTAATCATGGGTTTTGAATATGGAAGAAATTGCAACGAAAATCAAGAGAAATGGTCTATGTAGGTTTCGGCCATAGTGAGTTTTCATAGTTGTGATTGGTTTTAAATTTTTCTGAGTTGATATTTGAGTTTGGGACAAAATTTACATGAGGAATGTAAATTTTGGTAATTTTTGGAATTAGGATATCAAATCCTTAAGTTAGGGGTAAAATAGTCATTTGCCCACATGTAGAGGGTAAAATGGTAATTTTACTCTAAGTTGCCTATTTTCACATTCCTAATTGTTAGTAATTAATTTCTAACTTTTAGAATACCCTTTTACAGTTCCTCATGTTTCGCGCTTTATTCTAGTAGAAAGCGATGATCGAGGAAAGTTAGCTTTTAACTTACTATCAATTTAATGTGTATGAGTGATAAGTAAGGGAACTAAATTGTATGTATGCATGTTATCATATGTGTCATGCCAAGTCATTACATATTTATCTGTTACACATAATTTATTTTGTCATGAATTATTCATCTATTACAAAAGATATTTTGTCACGTATTCCTATACATTGCAAGTATGTCATGTTAAGTTAAGTATGTCATCTGTTACATGTATTTCATGTCACGTAATATTCACTGTCACATGTTACACCATGTTAAGAAATGTTGTCTGTTATATGGTACGTTATGTTACGAAATGTTGCATGTTACATGTATGCCATGTTATGAAATGTACTCTGTTACATTTATGTCTTGAAGTATGTCATGTATGTCATCTTACGTTCATATCACGTTATGCTACGTCAGAACTTTTGTCTTTTATGTCACGTTCATGTTACGTCACGTTACGAAATGTCATGTATGCCAGTTAAGTTATTCATGTCAATCACAACCCTAAGCGCTAGGATGGGGTAATATCCTAGTGGAACTCATTTGTTCACGCTGAAGTGTCTAAATAGGTGTGAAATTCCCTGGGTTGACAAAATACAATCAACAGGTTGTGAATGGGGCCTAATTAGCTGGTCACCGGAGCGCGCCAGGCACTAACGTCGATGGTGCCACACATTATGTTACGTGTGTCCACAGCAAGTGTGGCACAAACAAATAAGTCATGGGCCGACAACAACTGTGGAGCATGAAGTATGGGGCCACAACAACTGTGGAGCATACACTACGTGAGACACAGCAATTGTGACACGTAGAATATGTGGGGCCACAACAACTGTGGAGTACGTATTAACGCACTCACAGCTGGTATAGAAACCTGTAATGTGATGCGGTAATCGGCAGGGACACACGGCTCAAGGAGACCTGTGTAGCACCCATATGGTCACTTTAATGATTAAGTCTATTGAATAAGATTCCAAGTTCAAGTCATGTTTCACGTTATGTTATGTTCAAGTTTACGTTCACGCAATCCTGGTAATCCCATGAGACAAGAATATGTTCGAAGTTCATGTTATGTTATGTTCACGTTTACGTTATGTTCCAAGTTCACATTTATGTTATGTCATGCTCAAGTTCATGTTCTGTTTCAAGTTCATGTTCAAAATTATTCAAGTTCACGTTCATGCTATGTTTCAAGTCACGTTCATGCTAAGCTTTAGTTTCAGTTTAAGTTATGCCAGTTATGTTATGTTGTATGTCAAGTTATGCTATGATTACTTAAGATTTGATTATGCATTCATGCTTTTACTGCCATGCATGCATCATTAACCTGTGTGGAAGTTTTCCGTTAACTTGCTGAGATTTGTAATCAAATCTCACTGTGGTAGTCCCAACTACCATTCCCCCCGAATGGTAGATTTTGTTATAGGATCTGAAGGAGAACCGGGAATCGACCAACTGGAAACGGTCGACAAAGCGACGGTGCGACGTAGATGGTAGTACAGTAGTTACCTCAGATTACTACTTGTATTTGTGGAGTTCAATCTCCAGCACTCTTTTGATCACAACCTTATGGACTATTATTGTGATCTTAGTTGTTTAGTATGTCGTTAAGTATGGAGTATGTTTTAAGTATTTGAGATATATTAGTTTGGTGCATAGTATTGCTAAAGAAAAAAATTATCCGCTGCGAATATTGCATAATGCTATATGCATGTTAGGAATATTGCATCTTATATATCATGAACGGGGGCAGGTAACCTTGTGTTGCATGTCTCGACACTTCAAATGTCCGTCCGATCCCAAGTGGAATTTAGGGGCGTCACACCAGCCCCACAGTCGTAACCGAAGGCACGATCACGAATAGACTTAGCCATCTTGAGCTAAGGGGACATACAAACAAGTTCCTCCTGCGAGGAGGCCAGCGCCAATTCCAACCCCAACACTTATTGGTCCCGCTTCTTGACCTTCGCATCGAGATGCAACAAGGCGTCATTCAGTTTCTTTCGATTCTCCTCTACATATTCCCGGTCTTTCTTCATTGCGGCATGCCTCTCGGAGAGCTCCTCGAAATCCCCTTGTGCTTTGGAAAGCTCAAGACACGCCGCCAACCATCTTCAGTAGCCACCATAACTTCGAAAAGCTTAAAGTAGCGTTGTTTAGCAGTCTCCAGTTCTCTTTAGGAGGAACACAGTTTCTCCCGAAGATCGGACAACTAGGCCTGACCAAAATTTGTCTCTGCCTTCAGCAATGTCAGCTCAAAATCTTTTTGGACATTAACCTCACGCGCCTGCATAAGCTCACTTCTAGCTAAACACCTCCCATGGAGAACGTCCACGTCGCCCACCAGTGAATGGGCATAATTGTTGGCTTGCTCAAGGTGGACCTCCAGCTCTCCCCTCTCAGACTTTCATTTCTCAGATTCCTTCTTCACCTAGAAGGCGAACATATGCCTCTACCGAACCTCTTTTTCCAAGTCAGCCAGATCAGCGACCATCCAGACGGCTAGGTCATCCACACCCTATAGCAAGCAAACATTCGAATGTTTCAAAAAATAGAGAGAGAGTGAGTGAGTGAGTGAGTGAAAGGGAAAAAATGAGAAAAGAGAAGAATAAGTTGTACAAAAGAAAGAACACCCCTCAGCCGACCCACCATGTCCGCGACAGATTCACTTCTGATGGGGCGGGAGCACCTTGCAAACCTCTCCCCTTGAGCCCTTGGCGGTAAGTCATGATGGGACCCAAGAGAGTAAGGACCAGGAGCGATGAAGCCAATTGAGATCCTGCTCCCAGAAGCATGCCAAACTTCCTCGAAGGAGAGAACGAGCTCCGCTGTGATAGAATCAAGTAGAATAGATTCCTCCTCGCCTCCATCACCCTCTAAGGAAATGCCCTCCATGCGAAAAGAAGATCCCCCATCACCCTCTAAGGAGAAGGGATGGAAACTTTCTCCCCACTCACTCCAAACTCAATGGGTGGAGTCTCACCACCAGAGGCAATGGCTAGAAGAGAGCTCGAAGTAGTTTCTCCCCCACCATGATCCTTGTGGGGGGTTGGGGGCGGCTAGATCGCCTTGATCTTGATCCTAACCCTAATCCTCGTCGATCATTGGCAAGTTAACTCCCAAGGGCGTCGAGGCGGAGAGGCCTAACGAGAATACAGCGCAAATATATGTTTCCTTCTCTCCTCTGCCCTTCGTAGAGTTAGCTGGAGAGATTGTGGGAAGCTTGACGGAAGGAAAGTTGGCCAAGCCAAACTCCCGAGATGGGAGGTCGAAGTCGAGGCGGTGGCTAGGTCAATAAGTGCCTGACCCATCAAATTGTCAATATTTTCAAGGCTAGGGGAAATCCCCATGGGTTGGTGATTGTGCAATGACGGAAGGGGAGGTCAGCAAACGAACAGAAGCCTTGTTACTCACCATGGCGTCACTTTGTCCCTAGGTACAAAGGGCGGCTCAGGTGCTTCATCACCTTGGCCTTGAGTCAAGGGTGGTTCCAGTGCTTCATCACCTTGGCCATGAGTCGGGGGCGTCTCCGAAGCTTCAATATCCCCACGATAAGGGGAATCTTCCTCCTCTTGGCAAGCGACATGCGCTGAGTGAGAGGGGGCGGGTCTTTTCTTAGGAGGGGCCACTGCCTTCATAAAAAACAGTCAACCACTCACACCTAAGCAATTGGGCATCACCAAAAAAGGATCAATGTTGGCTGGGGTTAAAAGGACCTCGGTCCAAATGGCATCTTCATTCTCCTCGACCCAAGCAAGGACCATATTGACGAGAGCTTGTTCTCGCTCTGACAAAGGGACTGCCACTGCTTTGTCGTCAAGAACTATGCGCCAGTTGGCATAGACAGGGAATTCGCGCTTTAGGGCCTCACAATCAGGGAGCTGCCAGCCATTGCCGAAAATGAAAAGGAACTTCTTTTGCAAAGGTTTGGCATTGGAATGGCAAGATTTCTTGCAAGGCAACCAGAGTGCGTACGAAAGCTATAAATGTTTCCCGTGGAGCCCCTAATCGAGGAACCACGAATTCAAGAATCCCATAAGAGGCCCTCAACTTAATTAGATCCTTATTGGTGAGAACCTGAGCGCCAATCAATGCCCTCGAAATAAGGAACATCTCTTTGGAGGGACGATTCAGGAGCCGATGAGGGATTGCCGTGAGTAGGAAGCCGAGAAGAACCTTGTTGGGCTATCAAGATTCGAGGGGAGCTAGCAAGAATCAAGGGGGGCTAGGATTTCATAGTGAGAACAAAGAAGCATCAGGGAAGAAGAGGGAAAACACAAGAAGACATGAATGTGAGGGAAAGAAGAAAAAAAGAGTAGGAAGATGATTATGAAGAGGTAGCAGAGAGATGGTTACATGATCGAGCGAAGAAATCAATGGGGGTTGACAATGACATCATTACATAATCTAATGATGTAATAGAAAGGGAGGATTTGCTGAACCTGGGGATGCGTGCATGACTTTTAAAATCTCCAAGGCCCCCGAGAAATGAATCGCCGAGCGGGGTGTTTGTGAGATTCCTGCCCAAAAAGGGTGTTATTGAATTATTAACCATTTAATAACTACCACGTCTGCATGTAAACTATCCAAGCGTGAACAGTTACGCATCTAGAGGAGACAAAGCAATGGACTTTTAGTAATGTTATGGTCCAAGTTATGGGGAGGTTAAGTAACAAGCAGGGTAGCATCGCTAATCGTTCAATTCCCTTCGCACCCACACAAAGGGTAGCCCTTCATAGGGAGTGGGCCCAGTTTGAAGGCCCAACATAATGGGTGGCGGGAACGAGGTTGTTGAGTAGGTTTTGGGGGCCTACACGACTCTATTTGGTAACCGCAAAGTATAACAAAACATATAAGCAACCCAAGGAGTTGGGATAATCCCTACATCTCCAGGATGAGTATCATGTCAAATGAATAGGGTGATAAGGGAAACAAGAACATTAGACCCTTTACTATGCCTATATATATGGTAAGAAGGTGACGAGTGCAGGTAACCCTACTCATCGAACGATATTCTTAGTGGTAAGTCCTTTCTCATATCACTGACATAGGCATCGGAGTTGCACCCAGGCACACCAGGCCACCATCTGTATTTGTTGTAGGTAGAGGACTTTGGCAAATAGTGGAACACGTCCTTAACATGTATGATTTTTTGCAAATCTAATTCGCGGGTCTTTATTCTTTACTATCAAAGAGTGTTTTTTGTCTCTTTTGCAATGAGGGTTGGAATATCATGAACACGTAGTCAATTTTAAGCTGGAGTGTGAAGTGTATTTAACTGACTTGATTGTACTGTATGGCTTTGCAGACAACCCAATTGCTCTTTTTGTTTTTATGTATAAGAATTGTTCTTCATTCTCAAATTCTAATTTTTATTTTCGTCTTTTTTTTTATATTTCTGAATTTACTTCAAAATATAATTTCCTACGGTCTTTCATGTTATCCTTGAAGCAAAGAGCCGTAGCATTTACAGATTACGATTTTAGTAATATTGGTTATTTATGTTGGTTATATCACATATATATTTATATCATAATGCACGTGTCATGTAAAAACTAGTGTTTATTTTGTACATAGTATAAATACCTCATTTTCTATTTTACTTGTAAGTAATGGACATAAATTGAAGAAGTCAGTTTTACATTTGGGATTTTCTCCCTTCTAGACGTTCTAGACTTTTCCTCTACTAGGGTTTCAACCCTTTCTCTCCCTCTAGGGTTTCATCGTTACATGGTATTAGAAGTTTTCTTTTATGGCGCTAAGTCACAAATCGGTCTCTGAGGATGCTACGAGTCTTTTCTTCCTCCATCCTAGTGACAACCTTGGTATTCTTCTAGTTACTCAGCCACTGGTTGGTGAAACCTACCATACTTGGTGTTGTTCCATGGCCATGGCTTTGTCGACAAAAAATAAATTAGGTTTCATTGATGGCTCCATCCTCAAGCCCTCGGATTCAGCTGATCTCTTCTCTCCCTGTGGCTTCGCTGTAATAATATGGTGATATCTTAGCTTTTAAACTCTATTTCCCCTAATATCTCTACTAGTATTTTGTATATAACTATCGCTCATGAGATTTGGCTAGATCTTAAGGAACGTTTTTGTCAAAAAAATGGTCCTCGCATTTTTCAGTTACATAAATCCATTTCTGCTCTCTCTCTGGGCAGCTTTCTATGACTAAATGAGTATTTTGCCTCTATTTGTGCTCAGATCTTGCTTATGGAGCCTCTGCCTCCTCTTAATAAAGACTTCTCACTTGCTCTACAAGAAGAACAACAACGAAAAATTTATGTTGTTCCTCTTCAAACTATTGATTCACATGTTTTTGTATCTAAGATTGATGTTGCTAGATCTGTTAAATCCTTGTCCAAGAAGAAAATATCAGTTTGTAAACATTATGGAATCACTGGCCATGTGATTGAAAAATGTTATAAGTTGCATGAATTTCCACCTGGCTACAAGCCAAAGCCTAAGCAACAGTCTTTGGTCAATCAGGTTACTCTTACAACAACATAGTTGTGTTCAAACTCCACAATAAAATTCTATAGTAGAGAAAAAGCATCAACACATGCTTAATGTAGCCCGAGCCTTAATGTTTCAATCTCACTTACCTATTGATTTTTGGGGTGATGCTATTTTAACAGCCACCTACATTATTAATAGGTTGCATACTCCAATCTTGAATCATAAATCTCCTTTTGAAATTATGTTCAAATCTTCCCCTTCCTATGATCATTTAAGGACATTTGGTTGCTTATATTTTACTTCAACTCTACAAAGATCCAAAACCAAATTTGATCATAAAGCTCGTTGATTACGCCCAAAGAATAACGCGGTAGTTGTAGCATAGCTTTGGAGTGTCGATTACACAAAGAGACAAATTAAAAAAATAGCAAAATGAACAAAGAAACTAAAAAAAAAATATTAAATGATTAATGGAGAACAAAGATTAATTTTAAATGCAAATTAAAGTAAAGCAACTAACGAAAAAAATACTCAAATTTGAGGAACAGTAAAGCATCAGGAATCCCTTGCACAAATCTAGTATTTTAATTATTCTTAATTCATTGAATAACTCAATTGGGAACTCAATTTCCAAAATTCTCAATCAGAAGGTATAGATTTTATAAATCAAAATTAAACCAAATGTAACCCTTTGAAAAATCATTCATCACTTTTAAAATACGTAAATTATTATTCCTATTGAGAAAATCTAACAACGACGATATACTCAGGGAGTGATATTGCAGCAAAGAATTAAATCAATATAGATAAATAATTGATTCAAACATAATGAAAGAACTAATCCATTCAATAGAAAGAGCATGACTGAATCCATAAACAGAATAAATTCTACGATTATTTAGAGAAGAAAACATCAACAATGAATTGAGAATAATAAAATAAAAAAGTTTTAGTAATTCAAAATCAAATACATAAATTAAAAATACCATTTAATGTGCAAGTTTATCCCTAGCCCTACTTGAGAATTTAGTTACCCATAAATATAATAGACAACAAAAATTTCAAGAGAAAAACAAAGCAAACGGAGGCCATGGAAATTAATTTTGTCTCCCCCTCTTCAGGACTGAGTCGTCTCCCCTTTATGAATCTCCAATTTCGTGCAAATGAAATGCTTATCTAGGGCAGGAAAAAAAACCGTAATGTCTTCATTTTCCCGCTTACAAAATCGCCTAAATTTTAGGACTCATCTTGGCAGCCATGTACACACTCCAAGAGTTCGAATTTGGAAATCCTTATTAGATACAGCTTTGTAGCTCTTTAAGACATCTTTCCAACGCATCAAGAATCATATCAATCCAGCATTTAAACGGAAAGTTATGATTAAAATACTAAAGTATATACAGTTTATCTTCTAGCGAATTTCGGACTGACTTTTTCTCTTAATCCGAATTACTCTCAAACTCTATCATTATCCTTATTTGAAGAGCCCTACACTCGTTAAAAGTTATTAGGTTGTTCCAACGTCTAGCCCACTTGAAAGTCCTTTGAATTTGACTGGGTTTTGATTTGCTCTTTTATAGACTCTGAAATTAAACACAAAAATCTGCTCAGGAGTATCCCAAAGTAAATAGAAACTCAATTCAAGAATACACATTAATTCCTATGATTTTTCAATTCATATTTTAGCATTTTAGTCTAATAATAGGGTATTTAGAGTGCACTTTCATACACTCATCACACCCCTTAACTTGCTTATTGCTAGTCCCTAGCAATTTTCATACCCAAACAACAAAAGAGACTAAAAAAAATCACACACAAAGGTCGCCAAGTCACACTTTCCAGATTCACATATCAAAGCAATCTTAGAAATTCAATAACTCTATCACAAGCAATCCACCTATAGCAATCCACAGAGTGTGTGTGTGTTCCAAATTATATCCATCTAACCAGAAGCCCTGACACATGCAACATCAAGAATATCTCAAGCAAAAAGTTCAACTCCATAACTCACGGGTATAAAAGTGTTTCGTATGAGGATTCTCTCTATGGAGTTGACAATGGGTATACACACACTCTCTTGGGGAATTAGGCAATTATGAACAAGCAACAAGCAAACATTGATCTTATGATAGGAACACTAACAAATTAGACTTCCACCACTCATTCCAAATGCTTACTTAGGATAAGAATGGTCAATACAAAATGTTGTAACGTGGTTTAGGTTCGGGACTATATGAAAAAAAATGAAAAATGATTCAAAAACTTCCAAATACATACAAAGGGAATCTTATTAAATATCTCAGTAGACCACACTTCTCACTTGATGTACTCTCCAACTTTTCAGATCATCGAATAATGCCTCTTTTTCCTTTTCTTTTTTTTTTCTCTTTTTTTTATAGTCTAGTGAACAATTATGTCACCCTGGTATTTTGTTATTTCTACCCAGCCTTGGTATTTTTGCCTTTAAAGCTCACTCACTTGAACATCTTGTAACTTATGTTCTTCCCTTTTTTCTCTCTGTTTTTTTATTCCTTGCAAAAAAAAGAATTTCACATCTAGTACACACTTGAAAGTAACAAGGATAGGGAAAATCAGTGTATAGGTTATACTTCAATGTGGAGAGGTATGAATAATGTGGGCATATGAAAAGAAAAAGTTACATGTGTTTATTGGCTCAAAGTTGGCTACTAGGGGTCTATGATGGAAACGGTTAGTTTGAAAGGCTCAAACGTTGATCCTAAGTTGACTTTCGTCATATCCTGATATGAACCCGCGGGAAAGGAATCCCTTGAACCCACAGTCAATTTGAAAACTTCCCAAGAAAGCCAAAATCAAGTCTATGGATGGAGAATTTAGACCCGATGAGAACTCGTTTCAAGAACCTAGATTATATTAAAATCTAGACCCATTGAAGAACCCGTCTCAAGAACCCAAATTACAAAAGAGGAACGCCACAAAGGTTGTGATTTACCTTTGATAAGTTCAAAAGTTCAATTAAGAACAAGAGGAGTAAAACTCAACTCACAATGAATAAATTCATCAAATTTCATAAACTTCATAAACTGATTAGAATGAGGCTACATAGAGTATTTAAAGGAAAACCTAATGAAACCCTGGCCAAAATAAACTCCCATCTTCCAAAAGTGCCCCTGGATGAACAGTGCCGCGCTAAAGTAACTCGGCTATAGTAACCCTAACCCTAGTTCAATAAAATAATAACTTTCCCAACATGCCCTTGCATAGACCCCCTTAAGTGTTTCCCATAATAAACCCAATTATTCGAAACTAATAAAATAAGTGCTTTAAATGAATTAAATAAGTTGAAAGTGTAACAGCCCGCTAGAAATTCATTGGCGGAATTTCTATTGACTTTAGGAATCTCGTGAAAATCCCATAAGTTTTTACGAATCGACCTATTGCATAGGTTTTAGTCTGTCAACATAGTCAGTGTTATCACTCACTATGCTGCTAGAAATATGAGTTTTATTTATTTGAGGTGGTTAGAAGTGTCAGAATGCATTATGGTCTACGCCATTACACTCAGTGGATTATTTAGGATTTTATGGCACAATATCCTATTTTCATAATTCCGGACGAAACGTCTGTTGGAAATTGTGAAATTATTTTTAGGGGCACTTCGAGGTTAAATTTCGGTAAAAGATTTTCACTAAAGGTTAATATGAATATTTAGGAATTTTTAGTACTAAGTTTATGATTCACTTTTTCGAAGTGAATAGTAACCTCGATAAGCGCACCAATTGCAGTGTTTCGAAATCACAGTGTGGAATGTCCAAATTGGATTAGAGAAGTTTTATTTGGACACTTGGCAAGATCTTAGCCACACTTAGTGAATAATTTTAGACACTTGGCACCATAAGGAACGTTTGTTGGATTTGAAGGAATCAAGGTGTGAGATCATGTCGCTTAAGCAAAACTTTGTTTCATCTGCTCAACCAAATTGTGCCAGATCAAAGAGGTTTTCAATCCTAGTGAAATTCTAAATGGTGGGAATCCAATCGAAAGCCCAAAAGCATGGTTGAAATCGAAACCCTAAACGGTTTCCCCAAAACCCTAAAGTTGGCCTCTAAACATTTTCTAATCCGATTTCTAGCATTGTGTTTAATCACTTGATTAAATCACTTCCACATGCTATTAATCCTTCAAATTTGTGTTAGAACATCATTATCCAACCTTGTTAACCTTGAAAAATTGATTGGGCCAAGTGATATTGGATTTGGGCTTGATAGCAACCCAAACCCTCTTTAAACCCCAAATTTTAGGCCCATTCGGTTTAGGCCCTTTAAGGCCCACGAATTTGGTCACCATAGGATTGCTTCATGGCTAAGTTTTGTACCCCCACTTGGCTGGCCAGATCTGTACAAGAAGTGCCTAGAAGGTTCTTGAAAGACATAGCTAAAGGGCCACCTCACTCATTCACTCTTACACTCCACCTTAAGAAAAGATCTTGGTCTGATTTTTATGAGAAGAAAAGGCCAACACTCAACCATTCCTTCAGTCCTATCACTTTACATAGCTTGTGTAAGAAGCTCTTCAGTCCACTTCCCACGAAAAAGAAACTCTCCTTTACACTTTTCCTTCATAGAACACAAAAGACACTCTCGGACAGTTTTTCGTACCTCTTTTGAATGCATGTTTCGAAGCTTTTGTAAGTGTTTCCTCGCAACGTTTCCTTCATGAAAGTTGTTTCTTTTGGAGTCTAGTTTACGTGGATATCTTATTTGTTCCATTTGGAGATCATTTGATTGGTAAAAAGTTGTTTAGACCCCAGAAAGGTCATTCTGGGCGATAAACTGGAGAGTGTGTTATATTTTGGAGTTTTTGACCAAGCTAATGAATAGATCTTGGTCCGAAATTTTTATGGAGTACTGTTAACATGTGTATATGATTATTGGTTGAGGATTTGTTGCATGATTAAAAGTTTTGGTGAAATATTTTCTTAGGTCTAGAAACTTAGAAACTGGAAGAGGAAAAACAGTTTCTGTTTTGAGAAAGTTTAAATCTTTTATGGTTTAATCTTATTCCAATGGCTTTGATATTTTTATTGGAAGATCCTAAGCATCTTATATACATGTTAGAATGTTATTTTGAAGATATTTGATGTTAGTTTCGAACATATGAAATTTTATGGAAGGAGATATTCGGTTAGGCCAAAGTGATGATGTTCTTGGCTAAATTTATGTTTTGGTTGATGTTTACCCATGTGATCTTGAGTTTGAAGCTTGGATCTGTTTTAGGACACCTTTTTGAACCATGTGATGTTTTGGTTTGAAGATCACTTCTTTATAAGTCATGGATCAAGAGGTTGATCAAAACAAGTTAGAAACAAAATTCTGTTTTGAACTTAGAAGAGAAACCAAAAAGTTCAAGTATGGTTTTAGTGATTTTGATGACTTTTATTCATGATTCAAAACATGATTATTCTTAAGAATATGTTATGAGTGTAGTAGAAGAAAAATTTTGGTTTAATCATGAGTTTTGAGATTTGAAAGAATTACAACAAAAAGCAAAGGAAATAGCCTTTGTAAGTTTCGGCCATATAGAGTTTTGATGGTTGTGTTTAGTTTTAAATTTTTATGAATTGATATTTGAGTTTAGGACAAAATTTACATAAGGTATGTAAATTTTGGTGATTTTTGAAGTTATGATGCAAAATCCTTAAGTTAGGGGTAACATGGTCATTTTTCCACATGTAGAGGGTAAAATGGTAATTTTACTCTAAGTTGATATTTTCCATATTCCTAATTGTTAGTGATTAAGTTCTAATTTTTAGAAATCACTACTTTCAGTTTTCCGTGATCGCACTCGAGTTTTGTCTTGAAGCGCGAAGATCGAGGTAAGTTAGCTTTTAACTTACTATCAATTTAATGTGTATGTGTGATAAGTAAGGGAACTAAATTGTATGTATGCATGTTATCATATGCCATGCCAAGTTATTAAATATTTATCTGTTACACAGAATTTATTCTGTCATGAATTATTCATCCGTTACACAAGATATTCTGTCACGTATTGCTGTACATTGCAAGTATGTCATGTTAAGTTAAGTATGCCATCTGTTACATGTATTTCATGTCATGTAATATTCACTATTCATGTTACGCCACGTTAAGAAATGTTGTCTGTTATATGGTATGCCATGTTACGAAATGTTGCATGTTACATGTATGACATGTTATGAAATGTTCTCTGTTACATTTATGTCTCGAAGTATGTCATGTCTGTCGTCCTACGTTCATGTCACGTTATGTTACGTCAAGATTTCTGTCTTTTATGTCACGTTCATGTTACGTCACGTTACGAAATGTCATGTCTGCCAGTTAAGTTATTCATGTCAATCACGACCCTAAGCGCTAGGATGGGGTAATATCCTAGTGGAACTCCTTTGTTCACGCTGGAGTGTCTAAATAGGTGTGAAATTCCCTGGGTTGACGAAGTACAGTCAACAGGTTGCGAATGGGGCCTAATTAGCTGGTCACCGGAGCGCGCCAGGCACTAACGCCGATGGTGCCACACATTATGTTATGTGTGTCCACAGCAAGTGTGGCACAAACAGATAAGTCATGGGGCCACAACAACTGTGGAGCATGAAGTATGGGGCCACAACAACTGTGGAGCATACACTACGTGAGACACAGCAATTGTGACACGTAGAATACGTGGGGCCACAACAACTGTGGAGTACGTATTAACGCACTCACAGCTGGTATAGAAACCTGTGATGTGATGCGGTAATCGGCAGGGACACACGGCTCAAGGGGACCTGTGTAGCACCCATATGGTCATGTTAATGATTAAGTCTATTGAATAAGATTCCAAGTTCAAGTCATGTTTCACGTTATGTTATATTCAAGTTTACGTTCACGCAATCATGGTAATCCCATGAGACAAGAATATGTTCCAAGTTCATGTTATGTTATGTTCACGTTTACGTTATGTTCCAAGTTCACATTTATGTTATGTCATGCTCAAGTTCAAGTTCAAATTATGCATGTTCACGTTCATGTTATGTTTCAAGTCCATGTTATGTTTCAAGTCACGTTCATGCTAAGCTTCAGTTTCAGTTTAAGTTATGCCAGTTATGTTATGTTGTATGTCAAGTTATGCTATGATTACTTACGATTTGATTATGCATTCATGCTTTTACTGCCATGCATGCATCATTAACCTGTGTGGAAGTTTCCTGTTAACTTGCTGAGATTTGTAATCAAATCTCACTGTGGTAGTCCCAACTACCATTCCCCCCGAATGGTAGATTTTGTTACAGGATCTGAAGGAGAATCGGGAATCGACCAACTGGAAATGGTCGACTAAGCGACGATGCGATGTAGGTGTTAATACAGTAGTTACCTCAGATTACTACTTGTATTTGTAGAGTTCAATCTCCATCACTCTTTTGATCACAACCATATGGATTAATATTGTGATCTCAGTTGTTTAGTATGTCATTATGTATGAAGTATGTTTTAAGTATTTGGGATATTTCGGTTTGGTGCATAGTATTGCTAAAAAGAAAAATTATCCGCTGCGAATATTGCATAATGCTAGATGCATGTTAGGAATATTGCATCTTATATGTCATGAACGGGGGCAGGTAACCTTGTGTTGCATGTCTTGACGCTTCAAATGTCCGTCCGATCCCAAGCGGAATTTGCGGGCGTCATAGAAAGCCTTCAAGTGCCCAAAGCCTTTAAGTCTTGTTGTTGCCCTTTCCATAGTTCATCAAATGAATCAAAGCTGAATCTTCATCATTTAAGCTCTTGAACTTGTATTTGGCCAATCTAGAACATGCAACATATCTTTAAAACTAGGTCCACCTTGGTTCCCATCATATCCCAAGTATATCCACCATCTTATCACAAACCATGTAATGATATTCTCAAAAGAAGTGCCCAATTCAATAGATCAATGAACGCTTATCACAATTTACTACATTCGTAAGCTCTCAATCATCTCCAAAACTCACATGAATACTTAAGCAAAAGAGTTCTCTACCTACATGTTCAAACCACCATCTTACCACAATACTTGGATGAATGCATTAGGGGTTCTATGAATGCTTCAACAAAAAATGATTATGGTGGGTTTTGTGAATTTACGAAGATGGCTATAAATGAGAATAAGTACACATGTGATGCAAAATTTAAAAAAAAAAATTGACAAATGAAAATATGCAACAGAGTTCTAACAAGCATTTTAAATACTGAATTTGCACCACCACCACCCAACTTAAATGAAGCATTGTCCTCAATGTTTAAGAATCAAATTTGAATAGGGAGTAACTAAAAATGGTAGAATACACCTGATGAGTGAAGTGGGTAGCTCGTTAAGCACCAAAGATGGCAACCTGAAATGACAAAATGAAACTAACTTGCAAACAAAAACAAAGAAAACAACAGCAAACTAAAAGGAAAAGAAAGAAAATAAGAGAAAATAAAAATAAAACAAAATAAATAAAGAAAAGCATACATGCGTGGTATGGTCAAGGTTGGTAGACCGGATCCACAAGTGGAATGTCTTCCACTTCCGAAACTTGCATATCAATTAATACTTTAAGGCGTTGACCATTTACTTTAAAGATCCGACCATCCTTAGGATTCTCTAAATCTACCAACCCATTTGCAAAAACATTCTTCACTATAAAAGGGTCGGTGCACCTAGACCTAAGTTTTCATGGGTGCTTATGGAGTCTAGAATCATATAAGAGTACTCGATCATTAGGCTTAAACATTTTTCTCAAAATATTTTTATCATGAAACTCTTTCATTTTAGACTTATAGATTTTAGAGTTCTCATAAGTATCATTTCTCAATTCCTCCAACTCGGTCAACTGAAATTTCCTAAGTTTATCAGCATTTAATTTTGAAGAAATACTAACAGGAAAAGTGTCACCTCGACTGAGAAATGCATGCTTAAGACCTCAGGACAATGGCTTCAATTCCAATTTAGGACTATCTGTAATACCCAGCTCCTTCTTCTTACGTACGCTTCTCTCTTTCTGACGTATGTTTCGTCTTGATGACGTAAGTAAATCCTGAAAGCAGAGATTATGTGATCATCTGCCTTTCTCACTACCAACTGCGAGTCACGTTATGCGTGTCGAACCATGATAGCGTGTCTTGAAAGATATCGTGTGACTTCTAGGGCACGCCCAGTGTTTTAAATATGCTGGAAATATTTATAAGGAGTATTTCCATTATTATTGAATTAATATTTGATCTTAAATACGACAATCATAATATTATTGAAGAGCTCCAAAAATATTATAATTGCCAGAAATCATTTTAATATTATTATTAAAATGATTTCAATTATTTAAGATATTATGATATTTAAATTATGTTGAGAACTTTTATTAAATAAATGGTTTAACCCTTTAAATATGTTAAGTGAGACTTCATCATTCTATTAATGATGAAGAATATTATTTTATAAACTAAAGTTAGTTTAAAATAATATCTACCTTAATTCCTCTAAGTGCTTTTAATTAAGTTAATGTTTTACGCATCTTCAAATCAGTGTTTTAATTATTCGTCATTAGATCGTCGTGTAGACCCCCAGACGAAAGGACTGGGTTAAATACCCAGACCCCTCTCTTTCCCTCCCATTTCCCCGTAACTCTCTCTCTCCTCCCTCTCTCATTCGGCGTACGAGGTACGCATCTCCTCCACGCCGAAGCCTTCCAACGCACAGCCCGGCGCCGCCATGCGTCGCCTGGCCACACCGCCGACACCACCGGCTGCTCCTCACGCCGGCGAGCTGAGCCATGCCAACCCCTCCCCCTCACGCTCCCTCTTCCTCTCCCTTCGAAGTGTGAAGCCCAAATGGGCTTAGTGCGCGTAGCGCCACCATGCGCCGCCCTCCAACGCCACCACTCCCTCGGCAGCTTCCTCTACCACCGGCCACCACTCCCCAGTGAGCTTGGCCTCAGTTATGCAGCCACCTCCCCTCCGTCGTACACACGCACGCACAAGGAGACCCACGCACGGCTTCACCGTGCGTGACCCCTAGCGCTGCCGTGCGCAGCACCCACGGCCACCTAGCAACACCATGGCTCCTCCCCGAGCTCCTCCACGTGACCCATGGCCAGAAACCCCCTCCTCGACCTCACGGGTTCCCCTCTCACACACGCACGGGTTGCACGCCGTGCACCACCGTGCACCGCCACCCACGGCTGGTAACCACCACCATCAGCCTCCTCAGGTCGCCACCAAGCCAACCCAACCTTCCACGGCCCCGATCTGCCACCCACGAGAGCACACTCTCTCTCACTCTCCCACGGCTTCTCCTCCACGGAATGGCCAGATCCGCCACCGTGAGCCACCGTGGCACCACCTCGACGCCACCACGAGATTCACCGCGCCTCCCTTAGCTAAGCCCTAGGCCCAAACCATCACTTTATGTGGTGGGTAACCACTGCACGTGACGGACAGTCACTGCGTGTGATTGACCGCCACTGTACATGGCTAGATCCGCCATGTTATGCCCCTTGCCATCATCACAAGGCCATCACGAGCCTTTCCAAGACCACACCTAGCTATCCAAACACCTAAACAGTCACCGTACGTGAGTTAGCCACCACGTACGACTCTTCTGACATCATCGGCTATGACAGTCAACGAGTAACGCACGGGTTATCCCGTCGATGGTATAACCCTATCCCTCTTAATTATGTTAGATATTGATTAGTTGACTAGGTTGTGGACTGTGCTGTTAGTATTTGTGGAGTTGTGGCATTGTGATGAAGTGTTGGACATTCTGTGTAGTGAAGTGTTGGGCTTATCTGTATTGTATGGAGGTGCATTGTGCCGTGTAGTGTACTGTGATGTGTTAGGCGTAATTGGGAAGTGTGCTGTGTAGTGTGATTTGGAGAATATGTGCTGTAATGGTGGCATGGTGTATGTGGAATGGATACGGTACACACTGAGCGTACTCTGTGTGCATGTGGTGTGTTGTATATGTAGGGAGTACAAATGGAACGTACTCCATGTGATGGTGAGATGCACCATATGGCGGATACGCCATAATGGTGACATGCCGTGATGTGTATGAAAGGAGTACACGATAAGTGTACTCTGTGTGGGGTATAGTATATGTGAGGAGTATACGTGGAGTGTACTCTATGTGGTGGAGTAATGCACCATGTGGCGGATATGCCATAATGGTGATGTGTTATATGGGATGGAAATAGTACATGCTGTGTGTACTTTATGTGTGGTGTAATGTGAGACAAGGAGAGTATATGTAAAATATACCCTCTTGGGGTAGGTGGAACGGGATGAGTACAAGTGGAGTGTACTCAGTGGCGTAGTGCGTGTAAGAGGAGTACATGTGGAATGTACTCTATGTGGTGGACGATGCACCATATGACGTGTATGCCATATTGATGATGTGGTATGTATGTAGGGAGTACAAATGGAATGTACTCCATGAGATGGTGAGATACACCATATGGCGTGTATGCCACAGTGGTGATGTGTCGTAGTGTGTATGAAGGGAGTATACGAGGAGTGTACTCCATATGATTGGTGATGCACCATATGGCAAGGATGCCATAATGGTGATGTGTCGTAGTGTGTATGAAGGGAGTATACGAGGAGTGTACTCCATATGATGGGTGATGCACCATATGGCAAGGATGTCATAATGGTGATGTGTCGTAGTGTGTATGAAGGGAGTATACGAGGAGTGTACTCCATGTGATATGGTGATGCACCATATGGCAGGTATGCCATAGTGGTGATATGGTGTGTATGGATGGAGTACATGTGAAATGTACTCCATATGATTGGGGATGCACCATATGGCGTGTAGGCCATAGTGGTGATGGAGCGTATGTAAAGGGAGTACGAGTGGAACGTACTCCATGTGATGGAGTGATGTACTATATGGTAGGTATGCCATAATGGTGATGTGGTGTGTATGAAGGGAGTATATGTGGAGTGTACTCCACGTAGCAGCGACACTCCGTGTGGCGTGTCGTAGAGATAAGGATGGTTATGTGATTTATCGGCGTGGAACGTGATGGATAGTGTCGGGAACTGTGGAACAGTGTCCCGAAGTAGTTATGGCGTAGCCTGTAGTCTGAGGTGCAAGTGTCACTATGATGGACTTATGGCCAGGAGTATGCGAGAAGTATCAGAGCAAGTATAAGAGTGCGCAGCGGAAGCATAACTGGGGAATGTCACGAAGTGACATGACTATTGACAGTCGTGCTTGTGATGGGTGAAGTAGTGGAATAAGTGTAAGAGTACGCAGCGGAAGCATGACTGGGCAACGTCACTAAGTGACGTGGTTATTGGAAGTCATGCTTATGATGGGTGAAGTGTTGAAGTGTAGAAATGGCGTAATGGGAACGTGACGAGATGTCACGATGTGATGGGAGTACGTGAGGAACCGTACTCGTGATGAGTCAGGAGTGATGAAGTAGAATGCTAGGTAACACGACAAGGTCACAGTGTAGCACTGGAGCAATCTCAGGCTATATAACGTGACATGAAACGTAGTTATGAATGGAGTCTTGTCGTGTTAAGTGTTGGGATGAACTGTCAAAAGGGACGGGTAGCGCGAAGAGTCATGCTAGCCGGGTTAAGAGAAGATTGGTATCGGAGTATGGCCCTTGTCCCTACGAGCAGGTGATCAACGTGTTATATATGTTGATCTTAGGTGATAAAGGGGTAAGGTACCTGTGTAACATGGTGAGAGACACGTGCCGGACGGATTCACTATATGTAATGGGTAATCTGTCATGAGCATAGTTGCACGGTGCTTAAGCCTTAGAGTTGGCTTAGAGCCATGTGTCTTTATGGATGGGAATGAGGATTTAGTGTGGGCCAAGATGCATGAAGATAGTGACGGATGCATCGTTAGGATTGAGATGTGTGATTCCATCGGTCGGAATCATGCGTCGAATGTGGTTGTAAGAAGAGTAAGACGAATGTCCTAGTGTCTTAATCCTAAAGTGAATAAGGGGTTCACTTTAGTAGATGAGCACTCGAGACAAGACTTTGAGTTGGAAGTTGTGGTGACCGTAAGTGGTCCTCGAAGGGTTTAACATAGTGAAGGGCACGTAAGTGCACGGGATAGAAGGAGAGTGTTCTAAGTATAGCGTAGTTTTATTTATAGTTTAAGTTACTTATGCATTAGATATAGAATGATGCTAAGGTTATGTGTATACATGTAGGTTGCCATCTGACAAGCACGTGAATGGACTGAATGACATGCAAGTAGCATGGAGTCCAGATAAGTGTTACGTTCATACTCTTCTAGAGTTATCAAAGATACAAGAAACGATTTTCCTTTAAAATGCTCACGAAAAGACTAAAGACGTTTTAAGAAAGAAAATGCTAAATGTTCAAAAGCATAAGTATGTACGGCCACTCATTGGCAGCCCCTTTTTACGCACCCCAAAGTATTAATTGTACGCATGTGAATGGATGACTATACGCTGTATCTATTGTATGTATTTTCTAAAAAAAATCCATAAACTGATGAAGATGCATGAAAGGCATGAAAGCAGATGCTTTTGTGAATCCTACGAACCGACGCTCTCATGTGCACCACGAGGTGATACTCGCGGATGCCGTGATTGACGACGTTCAAGGTGATGCTTATAGGATGCCACGGAAGCTGACGCTTAAGTCCATGTATGTTCTTCGTTAAAGAGAGTGATTTGAACCCGCGGGAAAGGAATTCCCTTGAACCCACAGTCAATTTGAAAACTTCCCAAGAAAGCCAAAATCAAGTCTATGGATGGAGAATCTAGACCCGATGAGAACTCGTTTCAAGAACCTAGATTATATTAAAATCTAGACCCGTTGAAGAACCCGTCTCAAGAACCCAGATTACAAAGGAGGAACGCCACAAAGGTTGTGATTTACCTTTGATAAGTTCAAAAGTTCAATTAAGAACAAGAGGAGTAAAACTCAACTCACAATGAATAAATTCATCAAATTTTATAAACTTCATAATCTGATTAGAATGAGGCTACATAGAGTATTTAAAACAAAACCTAATTAAAACCCTAGATAAAATAAAACCCCATCTTCCAAAAATACCCCTAAGTGAACAGTGTCGCGGCTACAGTATGGTGCTACAGTAACTCGGCTACAGTAACCCTAACCCTAGTTCAATAAAATAATAACTTTCCCAACATTCCCTTACATAGGCATAAACCCAATTATTCTAAGCAAATAAAATAGGTCCTTGAAATTAATTAAATAAGTTGAAAGCCTTCAAGTACCCAAAGCCTATAAGTTATGTTGTTGCCCTTTCCATAGCTTATGAAATTAATCAAAGCATAATCTTCATCGTTTAAGCCCTTGAACTTGTATTTGGCTCATCTGGAACTTGCAACATATCTTTAAGACTAGGCCCACCTTGGTTCCCATCATTCCCCCTCTCCTCAAAAGGATTCGACCTCGAATCTCCACCTGGATCAAAGGGAAAAATGTTAGTAACATTATCATTAATTTCATATGCATTATCATTAATTTTTTCAAGAATTTGAGAAAATCCATTGAAGCTACTCCAGTTGGCAACAGATTAAGACATTAAATCTAAAGGAGTAAATGGATTAAGTCTATAAACAATTTCAAAAGGAGAATATAAAATGGTAGTATGCCCATTCCTATTATATGCAAACTCTATAAATCCATCCACAACCATAAAAATAGAATCTCTATTATTTTCTTTGCTAGGCAGCCCCAAAACAAAGTCCATAGATTTGTCTACACTTGACTCACTAGGAATAGGTAAGAGTGTATACAACCCCAGTAGCAAAATCTTAAATTTGGCCTTTCTGCATGTAATGCACCTGCCACAAATGCGATTGACATATCTCTTCATCTTAAACCAACATAATCGTTCATGCAAAATGTCTAAAGTGTTCATGACACCAGAATGACTACTACAATTATATGCAAACTCAATAAAAGGCAAATGATAGTCCCGCAAACGTTCATGCAGCAAGTCAATGTATGGCAAATGATACCCCCACAAATGTTCATGAAATACATCAATGATTGACAAATGATACTTCCACAAACGTTCATGCAACACGTCTTTGAATGGCAAATGATATTCCCCCAAACATTCACGCAACACAACAAAAGTCTTCCTTACACCAAGGTTACCCAATAAACCACCATGTGCATCACACACAAGCAACTTAAGCATAAAACTAGTAGGCACACAAAATCTATTCTTTCTAAACAAGTACCAATCTAGTTTATAGAACTTATCAAATGATGCTTTCTCACATGTTTCATAAACACTAGCAAATGCATCATCATTAGCATGCAATTCCTTATCATATTCAAATCTTAACAATTTTGCATCTAAAATGAAGACAAGGACATACCTTCTTGCTAAAGCATCAACCACAAAAATTTCCATACCTTGTGTGTACTTGAATACATGAGGAAAAGTCTCAATGCAATTCTCTCGCTTAGCACGCATTCTAGTCAACAACTTACTTTGTCCCTTTAAGTGTGTCAAGGACTCATGTTCTTCAAAGAAAGGTCGGGTAGGGATTGTCGCACCTGACACAAAATCAATGTAGTACTCTATCTCCCTAATAGGTGACAATCCACTAAACACACCGCTAGGAATCACGACCTCATATCCCTGCAACAAAGAAACAACAACACTAGGCAAAGAGTCATTAAATTCATTAGTATAAAAGCTTGCCTTAGCATAAAAACTCACTTTTGCCTTTTTGTTTCTATCTGTAATCTCTTTTTCTTTTTCCTCTTGTGCAACTCTTTTTTCTTTACTCTCAGCCACCACTCTCTTTTCTTTTTCACTCTTTCTTTTTCTAGATGTTTCGGCCTCCTCTTTTTTTCTCTCACTCACTTTTTCTATTTCACGCTCTCTTTTTCTTCCACTCTCATCTTTTTTTGAACTCTCGGCCTCACAATATTTTTGCAACTCATTCTCTTTTTTTCTTGAGGTTTCAGCCTCACCCCCATATTTTTTCTCCCTCATTTTTCTCTCTCTCTCTTTTTCAGTCTCATTATTTCTTTTCTTCTCAATCTCATCTTCACTCTTACTTTTCAGCTCAATCTCACTTTCACTCTTGCTTTTCAGCTCATTCTCACTTTCACTCTTGCTTGTTTGCTCAATCTCCTTTTCAATTTTTCTTTTTTGATCACTCTCACTTTTACTCATTCTTTTTTTATCACTCTCATTTTCACTCTTTCTGTTTTGAGCAACCTCACATTTCAGCTTCAATTGATCCACATGGACCTGTGTTGGAGTTAAATGAGCAAGTTTGATTATTTTTCCATCTTTTTCAAAACTGTACATGTTCCTTAACCCATCATGGATCACCTTCCTATCATACTGCCATGGCTTCTCCAACAAAATATGACTAGCAGGCATAGGCACTACATCACAAAGCACCATATCCTGGTATTTTCCAATTGAAAAAGAAACTAGCACTTGCTTATTTACCATAACCTCCCCACAATCACTCAACCACTGCAACAGGTGCGATCTAGGGTGTTTCAAGGTACGTAAATTCAATTTCTCAACTAAAGTAGTGCTAGCCAAATTAATACAACTCCTCAAATCAATGATCATACTACATACCTTGTTGTTGATGTGGCATCTAGTATGAAAAATATTCTCACTCTGATGCTCAATATCATCCATCTTAATTTGTGTATTGAGCGCACGCCTACTAACTAGAGCATCACCAATCTCTTCTTTCTCATGCCAATTTTTAACACTAGACTCACGTCGCCTCCTATCTCTCCCACCTTGCAGATTTCTAATCACAGCTTCTTGATTATCCATACTATCCCTCACTTCACCCAACACCAAGTTCAACCGCTCAAACTGTTGTTGCATGGCTTGCAACACAAAGGATGAGTTCTCTTCCACACCTTTTGATTATGAGTCACTTCTATAAGACATCATAATATGCTGCACAAAAAGAATGTTAGTGAAAAACCTCACACACTCCCTTACGTGTTTACACTCGAATAATGGCACTCCACTCATGTTTCACTCTTAATGGCTTTTTCTCGATAATAGTCTCACACCCTCTTGCCTTTTACCTCAATAGTTTTCCCGCTCAAGTTCTTTAAGAACTAGTTGAACTAAATCAAGACAATATAACCTTGTATTATTCCAACCAGTAATATAGATCAAAGAAACAAGGAATGAAACAAATGACACGAGACTCAAGGAATTTATACGAGGGAAAGAGTAATTATAAAACAAGATACCAACTAGAAAGATGTATTCAGCTCCTATGATGATAAAAACTCAATCAACAAATACTTTCTTTCTCTTTGTTGTAACTATGTAGCAACGTTGAATACGCCACCTTCTCTTTTCTTCTTCTTCTTCTTTCTGTTTTTTTTTTTTTCGAATTTTCTTTTCTTTTCTTTTCTTTTCCTTTCTTTTCTTTTCACCAACTGATTTGATCACAACCAAGAATAAGCAGTAGAGAAAACCCTAACAATAACTCAAAAACCCTAGGGCAAGTGATATACGACAACCCCTAGAACAAGAGATTTCAGCCAACACAAACCCTAGAACAATGAATTTCAGCAACCCCAACATAGTAAAGAAATCTGCTAGCCACCACTTTTTTTTTTTTTTTGTAATCAATCCTAGAACAATGAAGCCCTAAAATTAAATATGCTAGAAACAAAAGATAGAATCAGACCTGATTGGAAATCTTGCTCTGAATACCAAATGATATGAACCCGCGGGAAAGGAATTCCCTTGAACCCACAGTCAATTTGAAAACTTCCCAAGAAAGCCAAAATCAAGTCTATGGATGGAGAATCTAGACCCGATGAGAACTCGTTTCAAGAACCTAGATTATATTAAAATCTAGACCCGTTGAAGAACCCGTCTCAAGAACCCAGATTACAAAGGAAGAACGCCACAAAGGTTGTGATTTACCTTTGATAAGTTCAAAAATTCAATTAAGAACAAGATGAGTAAAACTCAACTCACAATGAATAAATTCATCAAATTTTATAAACTTCATAATCTGATTAGAATGAGGCTACATAGAGTATTTAAAACAAAACCTAATTAAAATCCTAGATAAAATAAAACCCAATCTTTCAAAAATACCCCTGAGTGAACAGTGCCGCGGCTACAGTATGGTGCTACAGTAACTTGGCTACAGTAACCCTAACCCTAGTTCAATAAAATAATAACTTTCCCAACATGCCCTTACATAGGCATAAACCCAATTATTCTAAGCAAATAAAATAGGTCCTTGAAATTAATTAAATAAGTTGAAAGCCTTCAAGTTTCCAAAGCCTATAAGTTATGTTGTTGCCCTTTCCATAGCTTATGAAATTAATCAAAGCATAATCTTCATCGTTTAAGCCCTTGAACTTGTATTTAGCTCATCTGGAACTTGCAACATATCTTTAAGACTAGGCCCACCTTGGTTCCCATCATTCCCCCTCTCCTCAAAAGGATTCGACCTCGAATCTCCACCTTGGTTCCTATCAGAGAGGATAGAGCTGAAATGAAATTGAAAAAGAAAACGGAAAGACCATTTTCGGGCTTATGCCCCAAACGATATTTTCTCATGAAAAGAAATGTTTTCTCATGAAAAGAAAGGACTGTTAAATGAAAGAACGAACTGAATGAAAGCTGTCAGCTCTTTCGAGCTGACATGAACGAACGAATGAAAAGAAAGAAAGAAAGAAATGAAAGCATGAATGTATGAAGACACGTAACGGCCACATGACATGAATGAAAGGGTACCGATGAATGGGCAGATTGCAATGCCGGGTAAGTAGCACTGGAAGTGCACCCAGTGCTGCCCCCTATGAAAAGGGGTTCCCAACCCGTGGCCATGGGCGAAATCCGGGTCCAAAGGAAGACCGCTAACCCCAAACATACGGGGTGTAATTGTGTGTACTGGCCTATGAAAGCGATAAAAAAGAATGGATGTACGCACGCACACACGCACGAACGCACGAATGCACATGTACGCACAAGAGCACAAGAGCACAAGAGCATGGGCTCTTTAAGAAATGAAGGCACTGACGGGGGAAACGTTTTACGGCGAGAAAGCCCTTTTTAAAGTAAAAACCCGTACATCGACTCTTGAAGAAATGAAGGCACTGACGGGGGACACGTTTTAAATAGAGGAAAGCCTTTTAAAAGAAAAGCCCCGTCCAGTGACGTTTTCAAACGAACGCACACAAGACACGTAGGCACGCACGTAATAGTATGTACGAATGATGAATGCATGAATGAAAACCTATGTTGTTATATTTTAACCGTATGAAGTAATGCTTACGAGTCTTCGACTCATTTTAGTTTTTATGCATGTCCCTCCCCCTCACAAGAACTGCACGATCAGGACGGACACGGCCCATGGGGAAGAGCACGGAAGTCTAGGCACGAGTTTTAAACGTACGAGGCCTTTTTATTATAAGATTTATGTTTTCCGTTGTAACCCTCTTTTATGATCAAAGCACATTTTATTTATAAACGTAGAGTCTCGCACCCTAGGGATGCAAGTGAAAAGTTTTAAACAGGACGGTAATTCCTGTCGTCCTTTTTATAAAAATATTTTAGAAAAAGTCCCACCACAGGGACGGGCGTTACACTATCCATGCTTGAAGGAATCTGCTTTTCACTTTTCTTTGACAGCTCCTCAAATTTCGATTGCCAAATATGTGGGCCATAATCTTGAGGTTTATCAAAAATAGCACAAGCATCAACAACATCAGATGAATCATTCATAGTATCAAATTCAAAATTAACAAGAAAATATTCAAGAAAATCATAATCATGAGTTGTGCAAACTCCCTTATCAATGAGTGTGTCAATTATGTACATTTGGTGGCACTCATCATCTTCCCTGGGCTGATTACTAATGTGGAATATGTTGATCTCTATGGTCATGTTTCCAAAAAATAGTTTTATCAACTCATCCATGCAATTTATAAGTGCATTAGCCGTAGCAAGGAAATGTTTACCTAATATGAGAGGAGGCTTAGAGTTAAAGTCAACAACCGACTAAGTATCCCAAACTAAAAAATCAACAGGTTAGTAAAACTTGTCAATTTGGATCAAAACATCCTTAACTATCCCTCTTGGTTTCTTAACTAAACGGTTAACCAATTGAAGCACAATAGAAGTAAGCTTAATTTCACCCAAACCAAGCTGCAAATAAATGGAATAAGTCATCAAATTTACACTAGCTCCTAAATCTAGCAACGCTTGCCCAAACTCATAATTCCCAATATTACAGGCAATGATTGGACAACCAGGATCCTTGTACTTAGGAGGAATTCGCTACTCAATTAGAGCACTAACTTGCTCGGTCAGGAATGTTGTCTTCTTAACATGGTGCTTCCTCTTAACTGTACACAAATCTTTGAGAACTTTTGCATAAGTAGGACTTGTTTAATAACATGCAAAAGAGGAAGATTGATCTTTACCTGCCTGAGGTTCTCCAAGATTTCATTGCTAGAATTCAAAGTTCGCATACCAAATTTTAAAGCTTGAGGAAATGGTACCTTAACTGGGCTCTTGATTACCCCAGCTTCCTTGGCCAACTCAGCATTATCATTACTTTATTCCTCTTCAACATCCTCTGGCTTATCAGTTGTTGGGATGTGTAAGGATTTACCACTTTGTGTCACAATGGCATTGACCTCCTTCAAATTTCCTTGAGCCATATGTCGATTTTGGGGTGTGGATTGAGTTTGAGAATGGAACTTGCCACACTCCTTCACACTCAAAGAACTCATCAACTTGGATACATGGTTTTTTATCTCCTTATTTTCTTCAATAACCTGCATAATCAAAGATTCAAACTTTTGATTAGTTTTACTATGTGTCTCAATAAAAGCATGCAAAGTGTCTTCTAAAAGACTCCAAGAAGATGAAGATGCATGATATTGTGCAAGATCTAGGGGGTTGTGCAGGCTGTTGGTTTTCAGACTTCCAACTAAAATTGGGGTGATTGCGCCACTCTAGATTATAGGTATCAGAGAAAGGTATAAAAGGCTTATTGTACATACCTAAGACATTACATTATTCCTCATACATCCCTCTCATCTCAGCAAATGTAGGAAACTCTTGTGCGAGGTGATCTACCCCACCACACACAAAACATGGTCCGAAAAACTCTGCATGATTAGCCACGTGTGTTGGCTTTAAGTCCTTAGTTTTTAACACATCTAGCTCCCTAGTGAGCATCTCAACCTTAGCTTTTAGGCTATCCTCTTCCCTGAGATGGTAAATTCCACCACCATTGGAGTTTCCTGCAGGTCTGGTCGTGACCTATTTGTGCTTTCAATAACACTAGGTCCAATCCAAGTGTGAGCTTTTTCAGCAAGCTCATTGAGGCATTCTATGGCCTCATCAGGATCTTTTTGCAAGAACTCACTATTACACATCATTTCCACAAATTGACGCTCTCTAGGTGTAAGTCCCTCATAAAAATAGCTCATTAGGCGTCAATTCTCATACCCATGGTGAGAACACATACTCAACAACTCCTTAAATCTCTCCCAAGACTGATACAAAGTCTCACTATCCTTTTGAGCAAAGGTGGATGAGATTTGCCTTTTCAAAGAATTGGTCTTATGTTGGGGAAAATATTTATTAAAGAAGACCTGAGTCATCTCATTTTATGACCCAATAGATCGTGGTCTCAGCGAGTATAGCCAACTCTTAACTCTATCCTTCAAAAAGAAAGGAAAGAACTTAAGTCTCACAACATCATCAATTGGCAAGCCTAAAATTTTTTCTGTTCTCAGCATGCCGCTCCCCAGCTAGACAAAACTTATAAGAGAAGAGGTGTTGAATTAGCTAGAGTTGCAGACATTGGCAAAAAAGATTTCGGTAGGGAGAGGCAATCAGGCTGTGGAGCTTCAAGTCGAGACTTATTTTTTATAGGGACCGAATTTATCTAAGAGCCAATTCTCCACTTATTCAACCCATCATCAACGAGTTCCACGCAGGTCCCCATGAAGGCTTTCATAAAATGTGGCAACAGCTCAAATCAATTTTTTATTGGGCAAGGAAGAGGTCTCAAGTGAGGGCCTTCATCCACAAATGTGATGTCTGCCAGCAGCACAAGAGTGAAGACACCAAGCCAACATGCCTCCTCCATCCGCTACCCATTCTGGTTGTCGTATGTTCGGACATCTCCATGGACTTCATAACCGAACTACCCAACTCACAAGGGAAAATTGTTATTTACGTTGTGGTGGATAGATTATCAAAATTTGCACACTTTGTGCCTCTCAAACACCCACTCACAGCAGCGATGGTGGCTCATGTTTTTTTTATAATGTGTTCAGGTTGCATGGACATCCAACGTCCATCGTCTGTGATCGAGACCCCACTTTTACTAGCAATTTCTGGCAAGAGTTCTTCCAACTACAAGGCATCAAGTTCAATTTTAGCTCTTCTTTTCACTCGCAGACGGACAGGCAAACTAAAGTGGTTAATCGCACTCTTGAAATTTACTTGTGTTGTTTCATAAGTTCCACACCCATGACGTGGGTCAAATGGCTTCCTTGGGTTGAATATGTTTGTAATACCAGCACATATTCTAGCCCAGGTAAGTCCCCATAAGAAGTGGTGTATGGCCGAAAACCACCAACATTTCTCTCGTATGTGCAAGGAACTGCAAAAGTCGAAGTCAGCCCAAACACTAACTGATCTGGATCAACTCATTAAGGAAGTGCGCCTTAAGCTTCAGTAAGCACAAAATCTTATGAAGCTTCAGTATGATTGAGGACATCAGGAGAGGAGCTTCCAGCCTGGGGACTTGGTTTACATGCGCCTACAACCTTATAAGCAGCACTTGGTGGAGAGGAGGGCAAATATGAAGCTGGCCGCCCAATACTACAGGCCATTTCGAGTCCTAGAGCGCATTGGACAAGTTGCCTATCGCCTTGATTTTCCTTTGGGTGCGTCCATCAAGTCTTCCATGTGTCTCTTCTCAAAATAAAATTGGGGAACAAAGAAACTACAACATTAACTGAGCTTCCAGAGGTCACACTAAGCTCATCACCCATTCAACCTCAAGTTGTGCTGGCCTTTTGAGGTAAGGGAAACAAGGTAGAGGTCCTCATCCATTGGGTAGGCAACAACCCAGCAGAAGCCACCTAGGAAAGCTTGGCCACCATCAAGTCGCGAGTTTCGCAACTTTCCCTTGAGGACAAGGAAAATCTCGGAGGAGGTAGGAGTGTTACGGAAGCCAAATAAGGAAGGAGAAATATAAGGAAACTATAACTAGAATATATTGAATTATGTAATCTTGTCTTGTTAAGGAAGTCTATCAATTAATCATATTTCCATATATTCGATTATTTGAATAAGGGGATAGATTATAAGAATGTATGATTGTCATCAATAAGATTATTCAAAAAATTATTCCCTAACTTTGGTTGTCTACAGAGGCGGGTTTCTCCCAAACACACATTTTGTATTGAGCTAATTCACCACAAAGAAGGCACATAAGAATGATCCGGCGGCATTCCCTTAGATCCATCAGTGTTGAAGTATAGAAAAGAAAGATACGCACAACGTGTTTGTGGAAAGGCCATAGACAGAACAGAGAGAGCAATAGTATTATAAAATGATTTCCTTTCTTATTCATTTGATACAGATTGCCTTTCCTTATAAAGGCATCATCGTATAACAAACTATGGCCATTGGCCATTTACAATGGGACACGTATTGAGCATTCTGTTACAAGAATATTCTGGAAGGAGTACGCACTGCACTACGCACTGCACTATGCTGGAATATATTCTGTTGTGTGGTTTTCTTGTTATGCTCAGACTATGATGTTGCTGAGTTGGATGATGAGGCAGCTTTAGTCTTAATATTCCCCCGCGATGCAAGTGACACTGGCCCCACAGTGAGGCTTGATTGAAGCTGATGAAAACGTGCTGTGGATAGAGGTTTGGTGAGAATATCTGCTAGCTGGTCTTTGCTAGTAAGGAATGAGACCTGAAGTGCTTTAGCTGCAACTCTATCTCTCACAAAAAAATATTCAAGATCAACATGTTTCATTCTAGAATACATGACAGGATTAACAGCCAAATAGGTAGCCCCTAAGTTATCACACCAAAGTGTAGGGGGTTTCGGGAGAAAGATACCGAGCTCTTAAAGGAGAGATTGAATCCATAAGAGCTCACACGTGGTATTGGCAACAGTTTTATACTCCGCCTCAGTGGATGAGTGAGCTATGGTTGGTTGTTTCTTAGAACCCCACGAAATGAGATGAGACCCAAAATAGATACAAAACCCATCTGTAGATCTGTGATCATCAGGGCATCCAGCCCAATCCGCATCAGAGAAGGCAGCCAAGCTAATGGAAGAGGAGGAAGAAAACTGAAGACCAAATGATCGAGTATTATTAAGATAACGGAGGATTCTTTTAACGGCTTGCCAGTGGGGCAGCCGAGGATGATGCATGTATTGACAGACCCTATTAACAGCAAAGGAAATATCTGGACGAGTAAAGGACAAGTACTGAAGACTCCCGACCACACTACGATATAATTGAGGATCTTCGAAAGAGGACCCTTCTAAAGCAGTGAGCCGAGTGGATGAAGCCATGGGAGTGGTAACTGGTTTAGACTGATGCATATTTGTGCGATGTAGCAGGTCAGTTTTATATTTAGACTGAGAGAGACATAGTCCAGAAGGAGTGCGAGTGACTTCTATTCCTAAAAAATAATGAAGAATGCCTAAGTCTTTCACCGGAAAATACTGACTCAAGGAGGTAATAAATTGTGAAATCAAGGAAGAATTTGAACCAGTTACTATAATATCATCTACATAAATTAAAATGTAAATATAGTCAGTGGTAGTGCGATGAATGAACAAGGAAGTGTCAGCGCGTGAACCATGAAAACCCAAAGAATGTAAACAATCAGACAGTTTGGCGAACCAGGCCCGAGGGGCCTGTTTCAACCCATAGATGGACTTACGTAACTTGCAAACGTAGGAAGGATGATCTGGATTCACGAACCCAGGTGGTTGCCTCATGTAGACTGCTTCTTCGAGGTCACCGTGTAAGAAGGCATTTTGAATGTCCAGTTGATGGAGAGGCCATTTGGAGGTGACTGCGAGTGAAAGGAGAAGACGAATCGTAACTGGTTTCACGACAGGACTGAAGGTGTCGAAGTAGTCCAAGCCCGGTTGCTGATGAAATCCCTTGGCCACAAGGCGGGCCTTGCGACGCTCAAGAGACCCATCAGCTCTTCTCTTGGTTTTGAGAACCCATTTCGAGCCAAGGATGTTAAACTGTGGTGACGGTGGAACTAAATCCCAAGTGTGGTTAGTAAGGAGGGCTTGAAACTCGTGTTGCATGGCAAGACGCCAGGCGGGGTATTTAGAGGCCTCAGAAACAAAGGTGGGTTCTTCGGAAATGGTGGATTCATCTCGGGTTAGAGGAGAAGAGGAGGTATGAGAGAAAGATGTCGAGGGTTTCGGACATGGCCAGGACACGGTACCATCGGTACGAAGCAGAGGACAGTGGATGTGAGACTTAGATCGAGTGAGCATTTGATGAGTAGTGGTGAGAGGAGGCTGTTCAGAGAGAGATACAGTGGGATGCTCATCAGATTCCAAAGGGGGCGACGAAGAAGAAGAAGAGGGGGGAGACTGGGAATGCGATGAAAACCTAGAGGAAGTAGGAGTTGTGGAGTCGGGCTGGGTATTTGGGCTGAGTGAAGATTGTGTAGTGGGCTCAGAAGGTGCGAACATAGAATGGGGAAGGAGGAACGACCCATGAGATTGGGATGTAGACGAAGGAAGAGGAGCAGAACCCGACCCAGACGCAAACGGGAAATTGGACTCATGAAATGTGACATCTCGGGAGGTGTATGTTCGGCCAGTGGGAATGTGAAGACAGAAGTATCCTTTATGGTCTGGGCTGTAGCCCATGAAGACACAAGGAAGAGATCTGAGGGCCAATTTATTTTTGTTATAAGGCCTAAGATTGGGCCAGCAAGTGCATCCAAAGACTTTAAGAAATCCATAATCAGGAACATGATCCATGAGAATTTCATAAGGAGATTTATTTTTGAGCAAAGGTGTGGGCATGCGATTGATAAGATATACAACCGTTTGAAAAGCCTCAGCCCAATAATGATGAGGCATGGATGCATGAGCTAGAAGGGCAAGACCTGTCTCGACAATATGTCTACGACGGCACTCAACACTTCCATTTTGGGGATGAGAATATGGACAAGTGATACGATGTTGTATGCCATGAGTTTGGAAAATTGAGCGTAAGGGGCGAAATTCTCCACCCCAATCAGATTGGATTGATTTTATTGTGGTGGAAAAAAAATTTTGAACAAAGCGTAAGAACGCAAGGACTAAGGCCGAAACATTAGATTTAGGTTGCATAGGAAAAAGCCAAATATACTTGGAAAAATCATCTATAATAGAAAGATAGTAACGACACCCATTTGTGGAAAGTAAAGGGACCGGGCCCCATACATCAAGAAAAATTAAACTAAAAGGCTTATTGGACCGGGTCAACAAAGTGGGATGAGGAAGCACATGGGCCTTAGCCTGAGGGCATGCTGAACATGCAGAGAGACTAGTACCCAATGTAGGAAGGCGATGATGATGCAAAGTGAATGCAGTGGTGCGAGAGGAGGGGTGACCCAATCGGAGATGCCAAAGAGAAGGTGTAGTCCGAGTACCAACACATGCTTGAGGAGGCGAGGAAGATGATGACGGATTGTTGGTGGAGTGCAGGACGTAGAGGCCATTCTCAACGGTTCCCCGAAGTAGCACCACCTTGGAACAAGAATCCTTCACAAAGAAAAAACTAGAGTGAAATTCAAAGAAAACTGCATTATCTTCACAGAATTGGCGGACGGAAAGTAAATTGCGAGAAATTAAAGGGACATGAAGTAAGTTATGTAAGAGAAATTTGCGAGAGTTAGAGTTAAGAATAGCAGAACCATGATGCTGAATTGGGAGCGAGCTGCCATCTCCGATGCTTACTTGATCAGACCCCTGATAAGACGCAGAGTCGAGGTTGAGGTTTGTATAGTCAAGTGTAAAGTGATGAGAGGCTCCAGTACCAGGAAACCAAGCTGCGTTTGGAGGCATGGGTGGGGAAACAGAGGTAAAATTAGCTGCAAATGATGATGGTGGAGGGGTTTGATAAGAATGATCAAAGCGATAGTAACAGGTGGCAGCTTTGTGCCCAAATTTATGACAGACTTGACAGTGTGGTCGCGAATCTGAGTTTTGGAAAAAATGACTTTGTTGAGGAGAAGAACCTCGACCACCTCCGCGATGACCATAACCTCGGCCTCGACGACCTCCTAGGAAAGAAGAGTTACGTCCTCGAGTAGCTGAACCAGAGGTATCAGGAGGTCGAATGTGAGTGTTATTGGCAGTAATGGTCGTTCCCGAGAGCAGAGAGTTGGTCTGATGAGAGAGACGAGACTCATGGTTGAGAAGAAAACTATAGATTTGGTGAGGGGTAAGGGGATCAGGTCTGGTAGTAAGAGAAGTAACAAGTGACTCATAATCGGACCCTAAACCCGCAAGTAAGTAAATGGTAAATTCCTGGTCACTAGGTGTATGACCAGCTGCACCAAGGGTGGCAGCGAGAGATTTCGCTTTGTTGTAGTATTCAGTAATGGATTCGGAGCCCTTTTTTAGGGTAGCTAGTTGAAAATGAGTATGCATTATGTGAGCAGAAGACTGGGCAGTGAAGAGGTTTTGCAAGGTTTGCCATACCTGTTGAGCAATTTTGCATTCAAGGACTTGATTAAGAACAGATTTTGAGAGAGTTGAGTTAAGAGCCGATAAGATCAATTGATCTTGTAGAGACCAAGTTGTATACGCAGGATTAAGTTTGCCATCAATGGTTTGAACAGGTGCTGAGGCAGTGCCATCGAGATGATCGAACAATTGATGACCACGAAGAAAAGGTTCTATTTGAGCCTTCCAAAGAAGGTAGTTGTCGATTGTAAGCTTAATAGTAACAAGATGAGAAGCGGCAGTAGCAATGGACGAGTTGAGGGAAGGTGAGGGTGGGGTTGTTTTATCTGATTTTGCCATGGAAGAGAAGCGAGTCTAGTTGGCTCTGGATACCATGTTGAAGTATAGAAAAGAAAGACACGCACAACGTGTTTGTGGAAAGGCCATAGACAGAACAGAGAGAGCAATAGTATTATAAAATGATTTCCTTTCTTATTCATTTGATACAAAATGCATTTCCTTATAAAGGCATCATCGTATAACAAACTATGGCCATTGGCCATTTACAATGGGACACGTATTGAGCATTCTGTTACAAGAATATTCTGGAAGGAGTACGCACTGCACTATACACTGCACTATGCTAGAATATATTATGTTGTGGTGGATTTCTTGTTATGCTCAGATTGTGATGTTGCTGAGTTGGATGGTGAGGCAGCTTTAGTCTTAATAATCAGTAACTCGCTTTGTGAGAGCTCATAACATAAACTCTGAACACTGTTGGTTTTCACCCTTCAAGTATGAATTTTTTTATTCATCATTTCTACAATATACTTGTTAGGAGGAAAAATAAAAATATAAAAAATAAAAATAAAAAAAATATTTTAATTATAAATTGATTATACAAAAATAATTTTATAAATTGATGTGATTTATCAGATTATAAAATTATTTTTATTATAAAATAGATTTAATGAGTTATATAAAAATTATATTATTTTATAAAATTATTCAAAAATAAATATATAAAATAGAAATAATGAGTAAAAATTTGTTTTGAATATTAACCGGTAATCTTTATCGCAAAATGACACGTCAAATTACAGAATGATTTTGTCCGCAGCTTTTTATAGCTGCTCTTAAGTCAGAAACACCGGAGAGATTTCCAAATCTCCGAAATCTTCGAAATAAAGCAAGCACAGAATACTTGGAAAGTAAAAATAAATAAAATACCCATTCTGCCACTGCGTGCTCCATTGCGGGGGTAATGGCAAGTTTCAGTGCCGAAGATCTGTCAACAATCGGAGGGATCGCCACGGTTTCGCTGCTGCATTCCTTCATTCCCACCCATTGGCTGCCTTTCTCCATTGTCGGCCGCGCACAGAAATGGACCCTTTCTCGCACTCTCCTCGTCAGTACGTTTCCATTTCTCTCTCTCTCTCTCTCTCTCTCTATAAATGTTTTATTTGTGTATTTTCAACACACAACTCTAGTTGTCGTTTATTTTGTAATTTGATATGCTCTGATCTAAGACATACCCATGGATTAAAGAAGGAAAGAGTGGATAGTAGGGAATTGTTTTTTTTTTCCCTTGAAAATGATAAATTGGGCTTGGAATATGCGAAATCGTGCTGAAAGCGCTTCAGGTTACCTCAACTGTATCCTGGTATGAGAATAGGGTCAGATCTATTACTAGATTAAGGAGTATTAATCACCTTTGTGGCCAAAAGTTATCTTACGTTGCAAAGCTAATTTCCGTTCACCTTGAATTTGCATGTTGAAATGCAATGCCATCTGTGTTTTTTTTTTTTTTTTTTTTTTTATGACTTATGAAGGATTTCCGATTCTACTTGCCAAGCCCCGAAAGTTTCCTCAGCATTGCTCTGCTAGAGGAATTGATGGTGGCAATGTGGTGGTTCTATAATAGGGTGAACAATATCCTTATCTCGATCTAGGATTAGCAGTGAACATGCTTGTCTTTGGCTTAAGAACTTCGCTCTAAAAATGTTCTGTTTCCATTGTCTATTTTCTAATTTATCAAGTTGACCAATAGGGGACATTCTCAATGGGAGGTATCAGGTCTTTACGAGAATAAGATTACCAATATAAAATAATAGAATAATGCTAGTATGCCTCCTCATTTTCCTCCCTCATTTTGACCACTCATATATTTATTTATTTTAATTTGTTTTTCTTATTGGTTAAGGAAGTGATTATTAGTGTATTGGTATTTTTTTTTTAAAATGTTTAAAAATATTTGAAATAAAATGCTAGAAAAAAAAAGTGCAATTTGCACTAAGCGGCACACAGAGTGGGCACATACAAGTGGCAGGGTAGCACCACTCAAAATAATAATGTAGTTGCATATGGCTTAGTGGTTAAATCTGTTGGATGGGATTACATTGTTACATATTAACTCCCTTTTATGCTACAGAGCTTCCCTGATGCCCTTTTCTTTAGGAATTGGTGGAAACGAGGTCATAGATCTGTTGTTGTCTTGATGATTTATGGGTAACAGTACTTCTGTAAATCTAGAAGGATGAGGTTAGAAGATTTGTTATGAATAATGAATCCTTTTGTTCGTGCTCATTAGCGAGTTGTCACATTACTTATTTATGAGTAAGGAGTGTGGTCTATTTCTGGATTTGATTTTTTAGGTTTATGTAGAACCAAAATGCCTGTATAACGCACAAGTTATATGGAGGTCATATTTTGAAGTGTTATGCGATACCTTAAACTTAAAAATGAAAAATAAAAAGTTATTGAGTCGTACATAAATCCAATGATCTTGAACCCACTACCTTACCTCCTCCGAGTGTAACTTGAGGCAGAGTTTATTGGCTTGTGATACCTCTGAATTCTATTTGAAGTGTAAGGCCCTTGTTTTCTTCTGTTTTGGCTAAGTAGATAGAATCCTGTCATTGTTGATTGTGAAAGTTTATCATACTTATTGCTACACCCCTCGAGTTAGTACAAGAAACCCATAGCTGGTATTGAAGTTAATACATAACCGCATTTATACATTTAACAGGTTTAAGAATGCAGCACCCCCTGCCTTATCATGTTAGGAATGCTACTGACTAAAAAGACTCACTTATACACTAGGTATGGAAGATTCCATAAGTATTTAAAAACGATCCAAAATTTCATGAATAAAAATCACAAATTAACACCTACTGAAAATCATAGTCTTGTGCTCTTCCACAAAAATTTAAACACTACTTTTCACAATAAGGGGCAGATCCGATTTCTTCTCTTCAAACCCTTGTTCTCTTATAAGAAAAAAAAATATTGTTCTCTTTTATCTCAAGTTCAACTCGTTCCAAATGGTCACATTGTGCATGTATATCAAGGTTACCACATATGGGTTATGAATGTGAAGGTATTCTCATGCTATTTAAAACCCACTAAGATCCCTTAAAACAGAACCGGTCATGGGCTAAAAACGGTAGGCATTGTCTCGATGTCAACCAATGTGCTTGTATGTTTCTGCTGTAATTCCAACATGCTAGCAAAGATTACTCTGCTATAAGTCTTACACTAATTTCATGATGTAGACACCTAAAAAGACAACTCAAATAATTGTCCTTTACTTATAAAAAAAAGGACAACCTAGATGGTTTAACCTAGGGCCAGACTACAGCTACATATCACTTCGGGAAAA
Organism: Juglans regia; assembly: GCF_001411555.2. NCBI lineage: Eukaryota > Viridiplantae > Streptophyta > Magnoliopsida > Fagales > Juglandaceae > Juglans > Juglans regia. Next base: position 14,971,904 of record NC_049905.1, on the reverse strand, counting down.
GCCCTACAACCACCAAGACCACCTTTCTTGGTGGTTGTAGCGCTGCAAGGAATTTTATAGCACCTAATCATGCTATATGCTATGATGTCAAACATCTAGGAATTCATGTAATCATGTTATATAAGCCAGAGTCTATGTCCTCTAAAGAAATCAAATCCAATATGTTTTACTCAATGCTGGTGGGAAGCATAGGAACTCAAACATAACCTTTAATTCCCTTAATCATGTTTCAATAGGTTTTTCTTGTTACGACTTCTCACAATAACACAACTAATATAAATTATAAAATTCATCAAAACTCGTACTTAAACACAAATCAGCCGTTACTTTGGAAGGAAAGTAAAGGACATATTTTCCCCCCTTGGAAAACAACAGTACACTGCAAGGATTTCCCATTTTTACAAGTTTCCAGGCATGAGAACGGGAAAAGGCAGAGGAGGGACTTTTCTTTAGCTTATTGAAAAGAAACTCTAAAAAACCTAGAGAGAACTATTGATCCACTATCTTTCTTTTATGGATGGTAGTTGGCATTAACATAAAATACAAGAAAATGCCAGCATAAAGATTACTCTCTCATATATCCAACCATTATCAATAGGGAAAAATAACTTCAACGCTTTCCTTATTTGGGAAGAAAAAGTGCAGCAGAAACTAGTTTTTTACCCTCTATTTATAGTTGAAGTACTGCTAATGCAGTCATAAGAATTCGGAAATAGGGTATTGAGTGTGTACCTAAGACTCATCTTGTCAACTAGACCAGGATTTTTACTCCAGTTCACTTAGGAGGGTTGAGAGTCGAGAATTTACTTGCATTTAACGGTAGGGCTGTGCAATAATCCAACTTTCTATGTAATACCCCATCCCCCTAGGGTTAAGATTAACGTCACTTTTAGAAATCTAGGGGAACTGGAGTGCTACTAATGAAGCCCATGTATAAAAGATTCCTTAAAATAAATCAATGTCATTGATTATCAAAATACTTAAAATATAAAAGGGATTTTGCGGAAACACTTGTCGAAAATCATTCAAGTCTCATGTACTTGTCAAAATAAATTTAATGAATGAAGACATAAAACTAAGGGGATGTTTGGTAATGTTTTTCATCTCATATCATCTCATTTTATTTCCTTCTTAAATATCAATCAAACACAAACACTTTCAAACTAATCATTACAAATTTTCCAAACTAATTATTATAATTTTTCCAAACTTTCAAACAAACTACAATATACAAAAAAAAAAAATCAACTTTTTCAAATCTCAAAACAAATATAATATTAAAAAATTATATTCTAACAATGTTTTAATTTCATAATATTTTTATTCAACTTTTTCTATCTCCTTTTCCAAAACCCTATAAAACATCATAACTCAAACCATTTCACTACTATTCACAAATCATTTCACTACTATTCACAGATTGCTCATCTCATCTCATTCCCCAAACATCCCCTAAGAGGTTGTTTGGAAATAGAGATGGCTTCATCTCATCGCATCTCATTTCAAAATTTCTCATTACATTCCTTCCCAAACATCACTCAAATACAAACATTTTTCAATTTCAAATCTTCAATTTTTTCATCTAATCATTACCTAATCATTACAACTTTCTCAAACTTCCAAACAAAACACAAAAAATAATTCAATTTTTTCAAATTCAAAAAAAAATTATATTAAAAAATTATATTCTAACAATTTTTTTTATTGGCACCGGGTGTCCAGTAACAGCTTCCCGACTAATCCCAGGGGTGCACAAGCCCTCAGTAAGGAGTTTCTTGCAAGTGCACCTCGGGTAATTTAAGGGGAAAATCCCCCAGTCCGGTGGCCGCTAGAGATTGTTTGCACCCAAAGGGATTTGAACCTTAGACTTAGGGGGAGCATACCCCTAAGCCTAAGGCCTTTACCACTTGAGCCAACCCCTAGGGGTTATTATATTCTAACAATATTTTAACTTTATAATTTTTTTATTCAACGTTTTTTCTCTCATTTTCCAAGACTCAATAAAACATCTTAACAAGAACAATTTCACTACTATGCACAATCCATTTTACTGATATTCACAGATTTCTCATCTCATCTCATTCCCCAAGCATCCCCTTAGTCTTTAAAGTGATGACATACGAGATTATGAATTAACTTGATTACATATTTATTGAATAGGTGATTATCGATGCGATAACTGATGTCCAGAGTTGCAGGGTAAGTAATATGATCACGCCCTTCATCGTCATGCATGTTTTCTAAGTTATGTAAGTAATAAGATCATGCTATTTGGACATGCATATTTTATAAAGCTATGTTAGTATTTATGATCATGTCTTTCAATGCATATTTTTGCAAAGCAATTATGAACGTATATTATAAACGAAAAGCTCATTGCTCATGTCGTGGTTTTTAAAGGAATATTATATGTAAAGCCTATTGAAGCCCCCTTTTATGTACCCAAGTCATGATAAACTTCTAAATGCCATGATTTTATGCATAAGTTTCATGTTAGTTGTATGACCCATGCATCAAGATATTTTATGAAAGTTATGATTTTACGTGAGGAGTCATGCATCAAATGTTTTATGAAAGATCATGATTTTGTGTGAGGAAACATGTATCACGACATTTTATGAAAGGTTACAATTTGATAGGGCGTGATAAGGCAAGATATGACAAGAAAGTATGCATGTATAATTATGATTAGGTATAACTGTTAAGAAACATAATGGCCTATGTTATGACAATGAAAACGGTACCATAAGGTTAAGGGGCATATTGTATTGCCAGGATATACACACTAGTAATGCACCCAATATTGTCGTTCTTACGTATAGATGGATTCTCAACCCTTGGCCACGCGCAGAATCAGAATTTTCAAGATTCGCTAACCCTAACTCACGGGGTCAATGGTGGGTACCAGCCTATGAGGACAAGTGAAAGACAAGTTAAGGCATTTCATTCTCGGTTTAGGTTCATGTTCATGTTCATGTTCATGTTACTTACATATGCAACTATGAGTATGCACGTTTTCCAAGAAACCAAATGTTTATATTATTTTACTTCGTGATGTACTACTTATTGAGTATTCAACTCATTTGTTACTTGTTTTAAATGTTTTAACCACCCAGGTTATGGTCATTGTGAGAAAGTTACTATAGGATGAGACTTGACTCGGGGAGACAAAACAAAGGCCTAGACAGTTTATGAGATATTTAAGCTTCTCTAGTTGGACTACCACCTATTGAGGTTCTAAACATTCAATTAGCCCTTAACCTTTGCTAGATCACTTTAATCATTTTAGTCCATCATCCTTCATCATAATTCATACCTATGTACTCCAAGATCTTCAAACCTAATCTTGTCTAGCAAACCTATACTATTCATGCTATTAACACTTAGTCATATAATCTTAATCTTAATGCATCCATCCATGTTCAAGCCTATGCTACATGTTACCCAAATTGCTCATGATCTCTCTAATTAAACTCTGCCCCTATATTTAAACCATCAAATCGTGGGTCTAAGTCCTCAAATATATGATTTCATTCAACTAATTTTCCTATATGTATGCTTGTCCAATCCCATGTATATTATTGGTATTTGTGGGATTTTTGGGAAGAAGCACAATCTATTATTTCTTCTCTGAACATTCAGTTTAAACATGTGTTTAGGGAAGCAAATATGGTAGCAGATTTTTTAGCAAAACATGGGGCTAATGGCGGCACTTGGGATTTTTTTGGATAAGATTTTGGTCCGGGTAGACTTAAGGGACTTATACGTACGGATAGATTGGGGATTACCTTATGTTAGATGTTAGGAGTCATTGGATGTTTTTTTGTTTTTTGGGTTGGGTTTCTTGCTGTAATTATGGTGATTCCTCCGCCTGAGTGAGGGTTTATCAATAAATGTGGAGGTGTCTCCTTTCGTTAAAAAATAATAATAATAAATAAAAATAATAATAATAATATCCCATAAAACCTAACTCTAGTATGTGTATTTCTTAGCCCTTTATGAAATCCTAATTTCACTATTTTATATGATCTCACAGCATTTGTCTAGCATACCTATCATAAAAGAGAAAGGAGGGAGAGAGAGAGAGAGAGAGAGAGAGAGAGAGAGAGAGAGTTACCTAAAGGAAAAGCTTGATCCAAAGGTTGGGAGTACACGGCTTGGCTATGTGGTTTGGATCTTGATCTTCTTGCTTAGGAGGTGAATGTTGTAGCAAGGGTTATGGGGCTTAGGGTTTTTGGTTTATACCACAAAATTTAAGAGAATTTCATGGCCTTGGAGGGCCATGCTTAGGGCTCATCTAATGGTAGGTAGGCTCTCATATGGGATCTATAGATAGAGTTTGGAGGGTGTAGAGTCCAAGGGGCGTGGTAGTCCTAGTGCTGTGGGTTCAGTGAGTTGTTTGAATGTGATTTGGAGTCATGGTTGTCCTATAAGTTGTGGTTGCCTTAGGAGTTGTGGCTGCCTTAGGAGCTGTGCTTGCTTGTGCTTGCGACTAGAAGTGTAGTGCAAGTAAGTTTTGGGTATAACCTATGTGGGCTTACTTTCATGGGCTATCTATGGGCTTGGCAAGGATAATACTTGGGCTTGCTCATCCTTACATTGGCCTAGTGGGTTTGGGCCTAGTGGGTTTCTAAATCTTCATAAGTTTAGTCCTCCATAACGAGGGTCTAGTCCTAGGTGCCCAATTATTAACCTCAAGGAATAAACAAGGGTTCAAGTGCCTAATTTTAGATCTAACCCGAACTTACTCTCTAAAAATAGAAACCCTAATTATAGTGTAAACCCTAGCTTTCCTAACATAGAAACCTCAAAAGTTCGAGATGTTACATTCCAACTCCGCACCTTCGAAGTCGGAGTCGGAGGTGGAGTTTTTTTTCCTTACCAAACCAACTCAGACTCTGACATTATAGTCTATAAAAATGAAATATATATTATCTATGAAATTATTTTATATTATGATCATATAAATATACCTAGTATGGTCTTATTTTATTTTTATTTTTTTGATAAGTTAGTATGGTCTTATTATTAGTCCATAACTTATATTCTTTTTTGATAAGGAATAAGAGATTTTATTAACCACTAAATAGGCATAGCCCAAGTACACAGGAAGTATACAAGAGAAACACCTCATTACAAACTAAGAACTAGAATAGGCTGAGAGCAAATCATGAACGTTATCTCCATTCAATACAAGAAACTTAGCCCAAGTACACAAAGTACTTAAAAAAACTCTCTAATTTCTCCCCTTGGCGTTCTCTATCTTCAAAGCATCGCCCATTCCTTTCCAACTATAAGCACCACATCAAACATGAAGGAATCATCTTCCATATTGCAACAATATGATGGCTCCCCTTAAATCCTTGCCAACATGCTAAAAGATCCACATACTAGGCCTGCAACCCGAGCTCAAACAGTCAGGTTTATACCTGAACCGACCCGAAATGTTCTGGGTTAGGACTCAACCCGATCCGAACCGACCCGCCCAAAATAAAAGTGGGTCAAACCTGTATGACCCGATAAATCTTCCCTTTTCACGGTACTGTACCTTTCTCAGAGGAAGAAAAGCCATGAAAGACCAACAGCCTCGACAGCGATGAGATACGAACTTGAAGCAGATTGTGGATTTGTATACGTATCGAAACCAAAAGCCATGAAAGACCAACAGCCTCAACAGCGATGAGATACGCATGAGGTACAAATTAGATTTCTTGGTGGAATCGGCGAAACAGTTCTTTGTTTATGTGTGTGTGTGTGAGATGGACCTTTTGATTTTCGAATCCATCATCCAGTGGTAAGTAATGTAAACAATTACCTTCCGTAAGAAGCAATTGGCGACCAGCTCACAATGTGACAAAGGCACGAAAAGATTCAAGAAATGCAGAAAATCTGACACCCGTCTTCCTTCTTCCCACTAGGCACCCCCGTAGAGATCGGCTCACACAACGCCAGATTCGTGGGCTCCTGCTTCGCCGGCACAGTCCACAGTCCTTAGATCTTGAGATATGCATGATGTGTTCGCAAAGGCACGAAAAGATTCAAGAAATCCCATTCGCAAGATGTTGAAGGTTCTCTAAAAGAAAGTTGCATGTCTGTCGGCTCTCAGAGAACCCACATCGGACTCAATCCATGGAAAGTTGTTTAAGGCTCAGAGACCATCACTCGTAACTAAGCATGAATATCTGCGATTTAGACTTTGGGCGGCATGAATATCTGTGTTTTACTTTGGACGAGTTGGAGAACTAAAGATGAGAATGGTTAACGGAAGGGTTGAAATAAAAATACAAACTCGTTAACTAGTCGGGTTGGAGACCCGATCATATAATAACCCGACAAAATCGGGTCGGGCCGGGCCGGGCCGGGTCGGACCACCACTTGCTTGGGCATCACCCAAGCAATACTTGTCCTACCAAGATCTCATCCCACAAAATCTTAGCACCTCACAATGTAGAAATAAATGGTCAACAGATTACCATCTTTTTTACACAAGAAGCACCACTCCCCAACAAAAAAAACCACGCTTTCTCAAATTATCCGTGGTCAAGATTTTTCCAAGAAGCACCACTCCGCAACATAACTTATATTCAATGCTAGTATAAGTGTTAGTATTTTTCTTTTTTTCTGCACACTTGTAAGTGTTAATAATTATATCTTAGGGAATGTAGTATTACTAATACATATCTAGCATATAGTACATGTATTATTAATGGCCATAATTTATATTTGATACTACTATAAGTTTGAATGATTATATTTGTAGTATAACACATGTATATATACAGTGTACTAATACATGTCTTAAGGTAGCTGAAAACTAGTTGTTATTTGTTAATAGTTATGTCAATTGTCAGTTATCATGTACTAATATAGATAATACATATACTCACTACTTGTATATGTACTAACAAGACTACAAGTGTATATATTATAATATTAAGGTAATTGTTAATAGTTATAATTTATAGTATATCACGATACACTCATGTACACATAGCATAAACTACAATTATATATATATATATATATTACATAACTCAATGGTCAATACTGGCATATGAGTAATGTACTAATTAGAGTACTAGACTACTAGTTAAGATTAGAATCTTGCATGACTTGTGGTGTGGAGATAGAGCTCTCGAGGAAGCTTTACCTAATGTGTACAACATTGCAAAAGCTAAGGATACTTCTATGGCGGATCATATGGTGATGTTTAATGATTCCCTGCAGTAGAATGTCAACTTTATTAGAGCAGCCCATCATCCAGAGATAGATGCTTTTACCTCATTCTTTGATCTACTTTATTCTCCAGATTTAGATGAGGGGTAGACAACCTTCATTGAGCACCCTCTTCAAGAGAGGTATGTTCACTATCCTTTCACTCAATAACATCCTTACTTCTCAATTAACAACCTCTTTCCTTGGAAGAGCATCTATAGGACCAAGGCCCCTTCACGGGTGGCTTTTTTTGCTTGAACAACCTCTTTAGGCAAGTTTTTCACCATCGAGAACCTAAAGAGAATACACGTCATATTGGTTGATTAGTGTTTCATGTGCAAGAGGCGCAGGGAGTCCTTGGATCATCTTTTATACCATTGCAAAATTGCTATTGCATTGTGGAGTGACTTCTTCAGACTGATTTGGCTTAGGTTATGTACAAAATAGTGTACGTATTTTTATTCTTGAAAAGGCTTATCAGAAAAGCTTATTCTTGAAAAGGATTAGGCAGCATCCCACAAGTTGCAGCAGTGTGGAAAATGGTCCCTATTTGTCTCATATGATATTGAAGTGAAACAAATGATAGAAGTTTTTAGGACGTCCTTGATCTGACACTAGAGCTAAAAAATTTCTTCTCCAACACTAGTGCTTTAGACAGCTTCGACAGGCTTTAACAGGCTGAACTTTCATCATTTCCTTTCATATTTTTCTCCTTCTAGATAGGTGCACTTTCTTGTATACTTTTTGTGTTCTTCGATTACACCTTTTAATAAAGTCTTGTTGCTTCTTATTAAAAAAAAAAAAAAGAAGTCTTGTTACTTACCAAAAAACCAATTGGAATGTAGTCCTTCAAAGTTACTAATCATGTATATATTATATAATTTTCAAAGAATGGAGCTTTGACCTTATGAAGCCCCATCATCAAATACCCAGTATTTTATTACTAAATGACAATGCGTGCCATAAAGTCACATCATCCACTTCCCATGTGTGTTATTATTAAACAATATTTATGATTTTAAGTTGAACCTAATTAAATTATTGCTTTTATTTCAAGTTAATACTATTAAGTTAAAATACCAATATCTATATGTATTCCATATAGAATCATAGAGCTTTGCTCCTATGAATCCACATCATCAACTATCAACTATAAAATGACAGCTAGTGCTATAAAGTTACATCATGAACTTCTCATTTGTGTTACTATTAAATACATAGTAAATAAAATAAATCATTATGTTTAATTTACTAATTTAATTTAAAATTAATAAGTCTTTTAGTTTTTCAACGCATGCTTTTTTGGTTTGTAACTTATGCCCTTTTACTTTGGCACACTATCTAAATAGCTCTTGGTCTCTTCATTCACTCAAGCAAAGTTTGTGATTATTCTGATCACTACATTAGAAACAAAAGAGATTAAAGGGATAGAAGATTAACTTGCCCAACCAAATTTTTGGAAATTAAAATGTAAACATCAACACTTTTTTAAATGTTCAATTTATGTCTCAAGGTATGTTAACTTAGCTACATAGAGTATAGTTTATTAAGCGAAATTTAAATCGCGCAGGTTTACAACCAGTTTTTAGAATTGCTAAAGAGTTGTCATCTTGATAATAGTTCCATTTTGCAGGTTCTGATGTGACCAACTACTTTTAGGTATTGGTAAAAAGATGTGAGCTACTTCTCTAAGAGAATTATACCTGAGCAGTAAAATGTATCATCTGTCTCGCAATTATAAAAATACTAGCCATCTTCTTTCTTGTGTTGATTGTTCTGCTTCCTTCACCTTGGACTGGCATCAGAAAGGGATTGCTAAGTAAGAAATACCACTTTTCTTTGAAGGGGTTCCAATAGTACCACCCAATAGTACCACCCTGTCCCCATGATGACTATGCCCTGTCCCCATGATGACTAAGCCCCACCCCCTTGAAGTTTTATTTTAATTGTAACAGGTGTACCAGAAGCTATTCCTGTAATAGGATTGCCTTTGCTAGAGTTATTACGTGATAGTGCCAATGAAGGACAATTTATTCCTGGATTTATGATAAGTTCCTCCCACCAAAATAAGTAAATAGTTAATGATACGTTCAACGAATAAATTATGACTTAATTATTTCATCACTAAGATTATACAGTTGAAGGAACTAAGATACTCAAATAACAATATTATTGAATTTTTAGAACTACTTTGATATTTCTTTTTACTTTCTATCTGCATAATTTTTGTATACCAGATTAAACCAGTTCAATAACAATTTCAGACAACAAGGAAGCAAGATACGAGCACAATAAACTGATTTCAATAGAAATTTGGATATTTGAGCCTTAGACACTATTTGTGTCGCTTGGATACCTTGTGTGTGCTTGTTTGCCATGTCATATGAGCATTTACATTTTGTTTAGGTTTTGGCTGCCTAAATTCTTCAATCCTGCTTCTTGTACTACATTAACTTTGCAAATAGTATTTTCTGCCTCATGGAAAGGTTGTTGGAACAGTCTGAATTGATTTTACTTTAATTCTTTTTGTGCAGCTGCATTTGGAGCAATTTTGCATGTGGTGTCCACTTCACTTCTTGGCATAACAGCTATCACCATGGCGAATACTATCGCGGGCGAAGAAACAGTGCATAAACTAGCTTCACTTTTGCTTGTAATTCTCGGTGGTGGTTATGTCTTGCTGTTTCTGTCTGGAAAGGGTGGTCACAGTCATTCCCATAACCAACCCATGGAGAAAATGGCTGTTGCCGGGCTTGTCCTTGTTCCTGCATTGTCGCCTTGTGCAACTACACTTCCAGTATTTCTTGCTGTTGGAAACTCGTCTTCCATGATGGTGCTAGCTATCATTGTGTTGCTATTCAGGTATCACTAATGTTTAATTAAGTTTTTAGTTTTTGTTTTGATCTATTTAATTACCCTTTGATGATATGGTTGTTGGAATTTTGAATAACAATTTGAGAAAATGACAGTTTTTATATTTTGCTATCTGTCGATTGGAACCACATTTGTGAATCCCTATAATGGTTCGTTCAAACAGGGATGCATGTACCAACTGAACTCAAATTTCCTCATCTATTTCCTTTTATTCATTGTTACTGTTAGGACATCAATTGAATATTTGAAATATTAGTTTAATATTTAGGACAATCATAACTTAAATGATATTGGAGAAGTAATCTTCTATTTGAACCCTGGTAACACTTTTTACCCATTATTTCAGTTAAATATTTCACTTGTTGGGTTTACCTATTAAGGGGAAATCTAGCTCACATGTGAGGGGGTAAATATTGAATTAATTATTACATTTAATACTTCTCATTAGTTCAAGTTTATGAGAGAATTGATGATTTAACAATTACAATTGTTTTTAATGTCACTATTATTATATCATATATTTGAATCCATATTGCTTTCACATGCAATCATGCTTCGATTTGACCTGAACATTGGCCATCATTATCCAGTGCTCACTGCTAATGCTTTAAAAAGTTGTTCATATCCATGGGGAACGGTAAGAAATGAAAATTAGAACGATTACATTCCTTTGCTTACTTCTTGGCTGAACTGGTTTGTGATAGTTCTACTGTTCTAGGCAGCAACCTTATTATCTTTTTTGCAATATATACGCTTGTGTTAAGCAGGCATGCTTACTTGGACTAATATGCTTACTAGACAGTTTGTAGATTTTGGGAAATCCACCATTAACTCTCTTTCTTCACTTGATTGCTATTATGTATACATCAACGAATAATGTCACTGGACTGCTGCAATATTTGGTCACTGGATTGTTCAAATGTCAATTACATAGTGACTGAAGTTCAGATTGTGGAAACCATGTTGCCATTATCATGCTTTTCACTGTTTGATATTGTATTTGCAGCACCATAACTGTGATGACCTCACTGGTGGCTCTATCATTTTATGGTGCCAGTCAGATCAAGTTTCACTGGGTAGAGCGGTATGACAAGCTTCTTGTAGGTTCTGTGCTTTGTTTGGTAGGAATTTTGACTCTTGTTTTTCATGATCATGAGCATGGTCATGGTGGAGTTGGAGATTCCACTGTAGAGCACTTGCATAGAAAAGTCCTTGTTCTATGAGGGTTTTCATTAACCTGTGATTTCTAGCAAAAGTTGAAGCGGATAATTCTTCATCTGGATCAACTATAATTGGCTGTAAACCGTTCCATGTGAAATATGTCAATACTGTTACTGTTCGATTTGTTTTGCTTATTTGATCCATACGATAATCCTTGGGTGTGTTGGGTGGGCCGTGGGCGGGCAGGTGGCGATGGTGTTTTTCTATATGGAAATGTTTGCCACATCTCTGTGATAGCTTCATAGTGAAGTGTAAATGGTGCCGTATTACAGCAAATGTTTATCTGCTCTGCTTCTTTGACTGTTGTTTCACTTCTGTTTCAAATATCTGAAAGACATGCTATTGATAACATATATATATATATATATATATATATCTTTCTCTCTCTGTGAAAGGCTTGCTCTATATATTACTCATGTGGCAGGTTACATCCTCGAGTCTTGGAAATCACTATAACATCAGATGGGAAGATTTTAAAACTTGGAGTGGATGGTTTTGTGTAGATACTGTTTGCATAACTCATATATTAGGAAGTTTTATTCAAACACCCCTTAGTCCACCCAATCTAGATTCAATACCTCAAAGAAAATATCTTCAAACGGAAGATAGTTTCAAGCCAATTGTGTCCTATCTGAGAGATGGAGGTTGACATCTTATGGAAATGTTCTGTTGCCACTCAGGTTGAGTAGTCTGGATGTAACAAAAGAATCGAAAAATGCTCGAGGACGATGATGATTTTATGATTGCGTTTGAAGGGTTTGGTGTGGACGCTAGATGTGGGTGAACTTGATTTGGCAGCTTTTATTTTAGAGCATCAGGTCTCGTAGAAAATGTTTGTTTTCAATTGAGATTTGAAGTTGTAAAGATCAATCGTGATGCTGCTATAGATACGTCAATGAATAGGATGGGTGAGGATATTAATTGAAAGTGCACGTATGAAGCGTATATAAATGACCCAACGGTAGCAGGGTGCGTAGTACTTTAGGGATCCTCTTGCAATGGATGATTCAACAACCATCACTATAACGGTTAACAACGGGATCGGACTATCTTCTTTTTTTTTTTTTGATAAACAGAAACTTCATTCAAATAGCAACAGTATATCAATTGGTATCAAACCATAATGCATGACTAACAAAAGAAGGGATCTGATCCCACCAAATATTAATATCAACAACGTTCCAAGCATATCTAGCTAGAGAGTGTGCTACCCCATTTCCTATCCTGTTTACATGTTGAACTTGAACTTCCGGGAAATGCCTCATTAAATTCTTGGCTTCATTGATCAAATTACCAGCACTTGCAAATGACTCTTCTGTTGAGTGCAACTCCTGAACCACATTAAGACAATCACATTCAATAATTAACTTCGGTATATCAAGTGGGAGACATAGCTAAAGTCCTCTCAACACAACAATGGATTCAATAGTGGTTGCCTCATCCACTTCCTCTTCATTCTTGCTTGCAGCCATCACAATTCCTCCACTCATATCTCGTAGGACTATCCCCACTCTAGCTTTCCTGAAATCAGCAAAAACTGCACCATTTACATTTACTTTGAGATACTCA